>NW_028292584.1:9339478-9516970 GCF_029948245.1 Actinia tenebrosa
AAAATGCGACCTACAACGCGAATTTATTTATTACAGACATCGACAAGTCAAGGTAGGAAGTAATTTCAACTCAAATAAATGACCAGTCAGATTCGGCAGGAAGAAACGGTTCTGTAGAAGGTAACGGTACAGTGATAACTCAGTGACTACGAGGATTTCGAGCCAAAAGGCTACTTTGTAGATGATCCACAAGTACAGCACGCTAGGACCGAATAAGAAGCAAAAGATCAATCAGAGTATTGATTGTCAAATAATCGAGCAGGAGAATTGCAGTAATTACATAAAGAAAGAAATTCTAAGGCAGGAACGACATGCAGGGACTCTATGTACAAGCATAAGAATGGACCCATATTCAATGTGTCAACGAATTGAAGGGTAATTATGTAATATACATCACTGAAATTACTCAATATGAAGTTACTACGAGTAGCCAGTTCAGTATTAAGTTATGGGGCTGGTCCGCGATTGTTGTGATAATGAGGTAAACAGCGAGGAAGGTAGGGAAACATGAAAACTGTCGCAACCAGGACTGCTAGCGTGGGTTGGGGTGGTCGGGGGGCACAATTCGGCTTCGAAGGCTCTGAACGACGTTAACGCAATAACGTCCAACAAGAAATGTGTGTGAAAGTTAAAGTATATACTGCGATCGGTGCTCATTAATCATTCAGTGAGAATAGTTTAATTTGCGTTGATTCAGTGTTGTCTGTGTTGTCTATATGTTGTATGGAACATTAATACCAAAGTAACACCTCGAATGCACATTCCAATTGTGTGTCCATGACTTCTGAAGGTACAACTACATAAGCCAAATAAGCCAACGAAAGAAAAACAAAATCCAACCTTCGGATCTCATAACCAGCCCAAAGCGAGAAAAAATATGGAAATATTCTCCTTGCAGTTTGCTAGATCAAAACCACCACCCGGTGGGGCCTAAGTTGGTTTTTAAAAGCGTTGGTTGTTGTTGATGCGAAAGGCCAACAGCCACGCTATTAAACTCAGTCACGATTGCAAACTGCGTGGCAGCAATATGTGCCGTAATAGCATTTCTCCTACGATGTTTTATGTATGAACTGTAAAACGGACGTGTTGTTAGTCTCAGTTGCTCCCTTATTTCTCTTAATTTGTACCTTTACTTTTAGTTCACTGGAGACAAGGACTTTGCTGTCCTAGCATTTGAAACAATGAAATATGTATGGAAGACGCCACACTAAGAACCTCTCGCTCTACACTCGTAATCCAGCTGGTGACTTGGTGCCTCCCCGAAAGCAATTAAAGACCTTTGTTCTTCAGGACTGTAGTGGAACGTGGCAAGTGTAAGAACAGAACCTGTATATGTGATAAAGGCTTTACTGCACTGGACTGTTCTATGGAAGTACAGGCAGTACCAGAGTTGTTGGGTAAGTAAGTGAACTAAAATGAGTAAGTAGACTAAATGCCTACTGCTACCTTCACTGGCAGATGATGAGATGAAGGGTCTCAAATAAATCGGGACCATCCCGAATTTGAAAACAAAACAGAAATAAGAACTTTCCGCAAGAGACATCGTTATTGATCTTCCCTTCTCCTACACTGTTTGGAAAATCATCCAACCCAATATTTCTTTATGTTCTTAGTATCTACAATGGTGGACTCTGTGATATACGTGAACGTCCATGTAGAAAGGCGAACCTGTTGGGACAGAAGTTCATCGACTCAAACAACCTCACGTGTCACGTCAAAGAATTCAAGGTATTTTTATGAACAAAGGGATACGCACTATTTAAATCATATCAGGCATTTAACTTATTCTGCACCTGTATCTAATGAAAGGTCTTCCAAGTTCTTGGTCTCCACGTGGAGTACCTGTCACGACACATGAAAGATGATTGACATATTTGGTGTTAAATGCGACCTTCCTGAGCCACCGACGAGACTTGGTGATTATGATCACGAGGGACCCCTGCTGCGGGGATTTGGTCTCAGTTTCTACGATGGCTTCAGAACAAGTGCACAACAATTAAGACATCTCACTTATGATTCAAAATGTATGACGTGCACCAAATCAGGAAAATGTCAACGCAAAGTGAGTACAGAACATTGGACTTTGCTTCGTACTCAAAATCTTTTCTTTCAACGCAATCACAAGAGTGGTTTCAAGAACTCTTGAACATCTTGACGCTTTAGCTTGTTCATTGTGAAAAATGGATTCCCCTTTATGTTTTTTTCAGAGCCGAATTCCTGTCTGATCAGAGGACATTGTTTTGCTGCCAACGAACCCAACCCACGTGATTGGTGCCAGCAGTGCCTACCCAGAGATGACCAGAATTCCTGGACGCGTAGGAAAAGTGAGTTGCTTTTCTGAATATTTTATTTTCCAGTACTTTGAAACACTCCTTACATGTTCCTAACTTTGAAAAATCAACAGATAATCAAGGACCAAAAGTTTAGTAGAAAGCCCGTGATGTACAGCGCCTTGCCTGGAGAAGATCTCGTGCTGCAGCTGAAAGCAACAGACCCTGATAACCGTCCTGTAACTTACTCTCTACTCTCAGTTCTACAGCTACTGGCTACACATTCAGTCCAGCAGGTCTACTGAGATGGAAGGTCACATCGAATGAGAAGTTCACCTTCCAAGTGACTGACGAGTGTGGAGCGTTTGATACAACAGACATGAGAGTGCGTATAGTACAATGTCCGTGTCTGAATGGTGGTCAATGTGTACCCCATCCCAACCACCCACGGGGGATCTGGTCTGTATCAGTGTAATTGCGTAAATGGATTCAGTGGGGACCGTTGTGAAAATCCTGCTGCTGTACCAGAAAAAAAGTGGTAGGAAATGCAAAGTAAGTGCAGAACATTGGACCGTTATTTCGTACTAAAGTTCTTTTCTTTCACCTAATCAGAAGATTGTTTTCGAGAACTCTTTGACATCTTTACCGTTCAACTTAATTGTTATATTATGGAAAATGAATTCCATGATTATATTTTCAGCCGATTCCTGTCTGATCAGAGAACATTGTTTGCTGCCAACGAACCCAACCCACGTGACTGGTGCCAGCAGTGCAATACCCAGAGATGACCAAAATTCCTGGACGCGTAGGAGAAGTAAGTTGCTTTTTTGAATCCTTTTCAGGTACTTTCAAACACCCGTGATGTGTTTTTTTACTTACGACAATCAACAGATAATCAGGCACCGACGTTTAGTAGAAAGCCAATAACGTACAGCGCCTTGCCTGGAGAAGATCTCGTGCTGCAGCTGAGAGCAACAGATCCTGATAACCGTCCTGTAACTTACTCTCTACTCAGTTCTACAGCTACTGGCCACACATTCAGTCCAGCAGGTCTACTGAGATGGAAGGTCACATCGAATGAGAAGTTCACCTTCCAAGTGACTGACGAGTGTGGAGCGTTTGATACAACAGACATGAGAGTGCGTATTGTACAATGCCCGTGTTTGAATGGTGGTCAATGTGTACCCCACCCCAACTACCCACGGGGATCTGGTCTGTATCAGTGTAAATGCGTAAATGGATTCAGTGGGGACCGGTGTGAAAATCCTGCTGCTGTACCAGAGAAAAGAGGTAGGATATGGAGCTTTTTTTACAACTCTTTTACATAAAGTCACGGTGTGTTCTATTTATTATTGTCTTGTATCATTGTTTCCAGTACCTAGTGCTGCACCAGTCATCACAGACATCACTCCAGTTCGATATGACACCATGAAGGTAATTTGGAGGTCACCTGTTCCCATACGTCTACCAAACAGTCTCACCAAAGCCGGCTACATAATCTACTACAGAGAAAGATACACAAGAGACAACTGGAACGTGTTCACAACATACAATGTGGATTTGACCAGCACCACAGTGACTGGACTACAGTCGTACACCGAGTATTGTGTAAAGATGTCTGCTTTTAACAGTAAAGGAGAGTATCCTAACTGGCAAAGAAGACAGTGTTACTACGTCAAGAGTAAGTTGTTTGAAGATGAAATTAACTTAATTAAGCTAAGACACTTTAACGTTTTTATAACGTCATTCAATCTCCAGCTCCCTCGCTACCTACCAAAGTTTCTGGTCGGCCTTTACGCAGTACTGAAATTCTTCTCAAATTCGAGAAGCCTAGACGAGGACCTCCATCCACCAGAGTCCAAGTAGATTACGGAAAACAGAAAGACAGGTTAAATATGAAGAAAGCCTGCTACGGATCTTCATGCGTCATTGATAACCTTGAGGCAGACACCATGTACTACTTCAAGGTGATTGGATATGCGTACCAGAGAGGAGAGACGCCATCGTTCACTAAGATCAGGACTCTTGTTTGAGGTACGTACACACTAAAACTTCTTGCCCAAAGAATTGATACTTTCTAAATGTATTTTTAACAACAGGAATAGCCCCTTTATACGGCTTTGTTACTGAGTAACTGACACACACACTTTCCACTGACCTCTGGTCAGCTTTACCTCAGTTAGGTTTAGGGTGTATTGATAAAACGTTTCTTAATTTTAATTCAATTTTTTATTGAAATGGGGATTTCCTGGGGTTGGGATCGTGTGATATGCTGCTTCCGGGTATCTATGAAAGCGTCATTTTTCTCGATTATACCAACACATGAACCTAATCAACCTAGGCATAAGTTTTCCTCATTATAGGCCACGTATCATCTCTTGAGAATAAGATTTGTTCGAGTTGTATGAAATGAAATAATACTTTATAGAGAATGACACGTAAGAATTGGTATTCTAGGGAATGACACGAAATGGGAAAACTGTAGATTACGTCTTTTTGAAAGTGATTCTTTCCTGACACGACAACCACAACAACGATAACAACAGCAAATACAACAATTAATAGTTAATAGTGAAGCCGTCTTTTTTTTTAGACGTGTCAAGAGTCATACCTTACATCGAAGATTATACCAAAGAGATAGATGACATCATCTTGATTGACCAGCAGTCTTTGCATCTTTACTTTGTAACATAGTCTAGAAAATCAGAAATTTGAATTAAAATGATGTCATAATACTTTTAACAAAATGTCTTTTTGATGTGTATGGTTCTATTTCAAAACAAAAACAAAAACAACAGCAGAACGAACGAACGAACAAACAATAATTAGAATAATAATTATAACAGTGAAAGTGTTGCATTATTATTCAAAATTCGAAATTCAAATAATTAATTAAGAAATTTTTAATACAGAAAATCAATAAATCGACGTTTGCTTAGATTGATAAAATCACAGGTTCAAAGAGATGGGACAACTAAAAATAAACAGGAACAGAAACAGTCTGTCTGTTAATAGGAAGACATATTGATTGAAAGGAAGCTAAAAGGAAAGCATGAAAAACTTTGATCAGGTTTCATTTTTTATAAATAATAACCTAGAAAGGAGATTATTGAGTAATTAAAAACGTGTTATCTTTATGAATTGAAAATAAGCTAGAACATGTACTAAAGGTAATCAATGCCTCATATCAAAAGGTCATTACAAACATTGAACAGAAATTTTTTCTGTGGAGAAAAATAATTGAGCATGCCAAGTAGATCCAGTTACTTAGTTTGAACTCAGCATCGCACACAGTGTCCTGCTGTACTCAAGTATTAGCTTGAAGGTCGCCTAAAGATCTGAGTATACATTTAAATCCCGCGTAAAATCCGTAAATTTATCTTAGTATATACTCAACAAATCATTCAGTAGAAAATATCAGAACCATTTTTTTAGTGGGACGACTGTTTTGTTAAGCATTAGAGGTATTAGTAAACAGGGTTGTTACAAATATCTCCGCAAACGACTATACTGCCAGGACTGTACAAAAAAGACTTCCGTGTTTCTTGAAACCGGAGTCTGTTTTCGTGACGGATGGTAAAGTACTCGTGTGTGCAGGGATCATTGTGATCAAGCAACGAGTCCAGCAGTGTCGCATCTCTTTAGTACTGATTACAAGTTATTCAGCCATGAATCACTTGGTGGAATTCTTGCTAGGATTCTTGGTCCTGTTCCTGGCTTTTGAAGACAGCGAGGAAATCCAGCCGTATTCATGGGTGTAAGTTTTTTTTAGTCGATTTCAATACATAAAGAATGTTGGTTTCATATCAGCTAGCAGAATCGTGTTTGCAAAACAAGGCCCTCATGTACCAGTCTAGTAGACAGGCATAAACATGTTGCTTTAGTTAGTAGCACTTCCTGTTGACTACCTTCTTCCATCCACCTTATCTTTATATCTATTAACGGCCAATTAATATAGAAAAGGAGAAACAAAGTGTGAAAATAAATAAGACAGGTTTATCTCTCGTACTTATTTATCTTTTGTTGACAGTTTCTAGTGAGAAAGGGGAGAGGTACTTATTAATATTCTCCTTCTCCTGTGACGCCTTTTTTCTCACTACCTACTCGTAAATCAGTTTATTTCATGCAATCGCTAAATTAAATGAAGAGTAGAAGAGAGAGACAGAAAAATGTTGATTTGTTTGTTAGGAGTCACGTGTGTTCAAGAGGAACGTACGAAACGGCTTACACATCATACCAGACTTATCGAACGAGATATCAAGATTACAATGCTAAATGTGGCATATGGGGCTGGGGTCGCTGTAAGAGAACACGGTAAGAAAATTTATTTTATCTGGTTGTAGATACATTAATGGTAATTATTATATGGCAAGGTAATTTCATGCGCTATGATTGGTCAATTTGCGGTCCATAACTTACGGTACGGTAGGAAAACAAACGGAAGGCTGTAGCATTATTCATCTTGGTTGTGAATATCTTGAAGTTGAAAGGGAGTTTGAAGTACGACAGTTTTCTTCTCAATCTCATGTTGAGTTCTTGAGGTCTTCTTTTGATGCCTTTTTTCATTTGGCATTTACATGTTTTGCAAAAGAAAGCCTAACGTTTGCTAACTAGTATTTCAGAAAACTTTAAACTATAGCTAAATTCATTCAAAGTAAACTAAAACTTCTCTTTCTGAGCGACTCAAACATACGTGACTTGTAGCACGTACAGAAAGCCCTTCCAATGCAGTTTTCGTTTGACATGCGCTGTCAACTTTACTTTTTGTTGCTTCGCCTCTTTTTAATCTCAATGCCTTGCCATATAACAAGTATCTTATTAACCTCGTTTTCTCGGTCCGTACCGTAAGTTAAGGATGCTCGTTTTTTCCACTTCTTTATGGCCCGCGCGCTACGCGCTTGGGCCATAAGGCAGTGGAAAAAACTCGGTCCATAACTTACGGTACGGACCTCACACTCGGTTAATAAGAGCTATGTACTGAACGAAAACAAATTAAAAAAATTATAATTAGAAAAATCTATAATTTGATTTATGAATATATTAATTTAGGTCTTGGCGTTCTTACTACTATGAATCCAGAACAACATCAGTATACAAAACGTATTATTACTGTTGCTCAGGTTGGAGACAAAGTGGACGATACTGCTCGATACGTATGTGATATTATTAATATAATGTAATTCAATAACGTATGATACTTTGTTGGTCTTGGGAATTAAGTTAGATTCTTGAGGTTTGCTGCATTTACAAGCTTGTGAAAATATAAAGACAGAGCTTTAATAATATCATCCAATATGACGGCTATGACATCACAAGTTATAGGCAGATCAGCTAAGTATATTCTTTCGTAACCAGCTATCTGCAGGAGTGGGTGTTTTTACGGAAGATGTACATCACCGAATAGATGTTCCTGCGACAGTGGATGGAGGGGATCCAGATGCCAATATGGTATGATGACACGATTGATTGTTATATTTTAATTGATATGCACAAACTGATAGGATAGGTTTAAATGACTCGTTTAGCGCCTCAAACTTTTATCGTTTTAACCAGGCAGCCATATTGTCCACAAATTAAGTTTACCGAGACTTCCCAACAACATTCAATTGCGTAAGATCTTGAGACGATAAACAAAGATCTCAGTTGAAACAGCGGAAGACGAAGCCCCAAAAAGGAAATACCTTTCCCACCTTATTTTTCAGATGTGAATGAGTGCTCTCGATCACATCATGGCTGTTCGCAAGTCTGCATCAACACCCCAGGATCTTATAAATGTGGATGTAGAAAAGGTTATGTTTTAGAGGGCTCGAAGTCATGTAAAGGTAAGTGCACTCAGTAATATAAATAGATAATAATAAAACAAATAAAGCATTTTACTAATTAAAGCTTGTGTACTTTACTTTAGATATAGACGAGTGTGCTACCAAAAATGGACAATGTGATCACATATGTGAAAATACACATGGCAGCTACAAATGTCGATGCCTTTTAGGATACGAACTGCTTCTAGATGGTAGAACGTGCCGCTTAGGTTAGTAAGTTTTTAGTTGGCACTTTTTGCCATGAGTTTTAGAAAAAAATTAGTGGAAATTTAATAGTTCTTCTTACCGATTGTTTTTAGTGCCGTTATGTCCCACGCAGGGACCCCAAAAGGTAGAACTGGGCCGAGAGCCCCAAAATTGATGGGTAGCTAAAAAGGGTTATTACGTGACCCTTGATTTGACCGTTTTTGTTTTTCGTGAAAAACGTTTAAGATTCTCAAGAGATTCACTTTGTTTTTATTGCCACTCTTTTAGCTTCAGCAGGTGAATTGGATTTTCCAGTGAAGCTTGTTCCAAAGCCAACTGTCACATATCGAAACGACTCCTCGTCAAGGGTGGAATTGGTTTGCAGCTTTGACTTTCCTGCATGGAACAACGTATCATATTTTATTGGATGGTATACAAACTTAATTAATTCTGTTAAGAACGAGACATGGTGCATTGCAGAGGAGGGAGAAAGAACAAGCAACCACAGCAGCTGTACCAGAAGGCAGAGTGTAGTTACACTCTTTCAACACTTCGCTATTGGCGATACGGTGGGTGCCAGTTTAATATCTTTCATATTTTGTTATGTATGCCCATATCAGAGAACAAAGATGTCATGAGCCCCTGTGTTGTTAATTATTCATATTTCAAAAAAGGTTTCCAAAATTTCCAATGTACAGGTTTCGTGCAAACTTTACATGAAGTTCTCCACGAGTCCCAAATACAACTGGACAGCATCTGAACAAGAAAGTGACCAGTTCTATGTTGGAATCGAGGTGAAATAAGTGTTTCTTTGATTTCTAAGATTTCGGGTCAGTTTTTTTAATGAGGCAAAAAAAGTTAACTTCGCCATTCTTGTGAGTGTGTTTTAGGTATCTCCAAGGATTACCGATATCAATTGCAAAGTAAAGAAAAATGTTACTGTGACCTTAAGACCAACTGTACCCATTTTGTCACCTTTGGGCCTGGTTGGGATTGACAGTGTAGTGGTTTCTGTGTTGATCCCACAAGAAAGAAAGGTGTTCGTCGACAAATGCAGCGTCGAATTGAGGACAGAAGATATCAATCGCGGAAAAACAATCACTATTAGTGGAATCTGTGATGAGCAAGAAGGAAATACAAACACAAGCCATTCCTATTTGTTTCATTTTAAACCAGAGACTTCTAGTCCAGATTGGTTTTCTGGTGTATATGAAATGCCATCGATGCAGGTAAACACTGATACGAAACCCCTCTCAAGCAACTATAACTAACTGGAATTTATTTTTACTTTCCTATCTTAAGTTATTTGCAGCAGAAAATGGAATATCAGAATTCGAAAAATGTGGACTATTGTTTAGGCGGATTAGCACGTTTGATTCAAGGTAATAAATAAAGCGAGCACCCAAAAATATGTAAATAGCTTGTCTACATAGATACTGTAAACATATGTAAATGAAAGATACTGTAGTGTCTGTGCATTTATTAACTTACAATCATATAAATCTTGCAGAGAAATTCAGTGGAATTCATCTGGATTTTTTGTGTTTTACAGTAACGAGGCAAAAAAAGTGCAGGTATACCTACCCCTTCAGTACAATCATATGAAGTTCTTCGGTTATTATGTGTATTAGCCATCGCACTTTATATCATATAAACCACAGCGTAACCTATACAGTCTAAAAGGAAACTAACTACAATAAATTTAAATAAATGTCCCTATAAAATTATTATTATTATTATTATTATTATTATTATTATTATTATTATTATCACAGGTTGATATAAGACTCTTGCAGAGGGATAATCAGACATATTCCGCCTGTGGAGTTGCCATACGAGATAGAGACAACGTCATAGTCTTTTCCGTTTGTGACGACATCTTTTTTGGAAATGTAGAGTCTTCAAGGTTGAGATTCATAAAGCGAAGTCCTGGAAAATTATCGAAGGGAATACAAGTCCAAATGCTAAGACACCTATTCTTGCCATGGGGTTACGTGCGGAGATTTGGACATGTAATGATTCACCGCTTTAATGTAGTTTGTATAGCATTAATACTTATTAATATTCAATCTTCGTTCACTGTCCCAAATTCTAGTATATAATTGGTTAAGACGATCACGTGACTTTGCTTTGTTTGGCATAAAAATTGTGTGGTATCAAGGGCGGATCCAGGGGGAGGGAGGCAAAGGGGGACTGAAGCCCCCCTTCAGCAGAAAAAAAAACCCCCTGAAGAATTAGATGCTATTTTTATTGTTTTCCGTTGTTTTGACGGAAGACATTCAATTAATCCCCCTCCCCCCCAATTTTGACTGGATCCGCCCTTGGGTATTGACGATAACACATAAAAGTTGTGTGTTATTGAAATATTTCGTGATTTGAAGTATGAAAATATCTTAATTATGACCAGAAATTAATACCACCAAGCACGAAAAGACAAATTAATTCGATTTTCAAGGTAACTGAAAACAATGAAATTTTGGGTCTTTTGCAATGTTTTGAAGTCCGAAAACACATCTTTATCTTGGACGTAGCTGTGCTGTGTGTAGCGATGTCAGTGAAGGATAATTATTTTCAGTCAAATATTGAATGAAACTATTCGAACAGCGGTATTTAGTAGTATGTCCAAATTTAGAATTATCCGAGTTTTGACGCGATATAAGCGAGTTAAAAAATCGCTAAATAAACTCGAAATTGCGTGTTGGGGTCACCTTAATGGTTCTTTTTTTCCCCTTTTTTTTGGTTTAGCAAGTTATAAAAGTTTATAATGCTAACTTACTAATATCTTTGTTTAAAGGTCATTCTATCTTCGGGAATGGTAATAGCAGTCATAGAGATAGTGAGTAATAATCGAATTGAAATTAGCGTCATAATAACTAATCTAGGCTATGACAAGGGACGTGTGTCAGGTCTTTGTGGCAACTATAATAATGATCCAACAGATGACTTTTGGCAAGGGGGCGATGGAAGAGTAGTACAAACTGAAGAAGACTTCATGGAGACTTGGAGGTACCTAATAGTATAGAATAATTGAATATGTCCAACGGCAAAATGGTTAAAAATATATACATGATGAAAAAAAAAAAAAAAAAAAAAACCCAAAATGTTTGGGTCCACTACGTAGACCAATTAATAATAGTGCAGTAATGTGAATGCGAATCCACGAACACATTGTTTACACTTTACTAAATTAGATTCCGTTTCATAAAAACTGACTCTCGAGAATCTTGAATTTTGTTTGCTTATTTGCTGCTTTTCAAGGATTTCTGAAGACAAAAGTTTCTTCAAGGCTCTCCCACCACAAGAAGATGAAACCGAACAACAAGAAAAGTTTTGTTTTTGCTCCATGAAAAACGAAGTTCAAATGAAGAAAGACTGTCAGTCAACAAAGACTCATTTTGCAAAACTCAACGAAAATGAATGGCGTCTTATGGCTCAAAATTTTCGGTTGATTGGTGGTTCAAGTGATTGTAAACAAAACGTGAGTACGGCTCCGTAGTAGGGACACTCAGTATCTCGGCCTCAAATTCTAAATCAAAAATTTATAAAAGGATTTTTCAATAAAGTCCTACTTGGGTACCTACTTGGGTAACTGTCCCGTTAACGAGACTATTTGGCACTAATATCTCGGTCTCTTAGGATCTTTTTATTTCAAGGAGCACTATTGTATTAGTTAATGGCTTTATTTTTTTCCTTCCAAAACAGCCACTAAGTTCTTTATGTAAGAACTGATGATAGGTGAAGAAGACATACTTCCTCTTCTGTTCTCACTAGGTAAATATGATAGATTTAAACTCGGGTTTGGTTATTGCATACCTTATTTCATGTTTGTCACATCAAGGGCACTAGGACACCGAATGTGGTTGGATTTCTATAGGTTTTTTTATTCCTTTCGATTATTTGAATTAAATTAAGAAGCAACGCTCATAGACTATTCAAACCGTTTGACCTTTGGAATGAAAACGTCTAGATTACAACAGCGAACGAAGGAACGCGGACACAAGATAAGTCAAACAAGTATAACGTTGATTTAATTCAAATAATCGAAAGGAAAAAAAACCTATAGAAATCCAACCACATTCGGTGTCCTAGTGCCCTTGGTCACATCAATAAGCCTTTTGCAATAAATTGGCACGTGATTGTTACTGGGTGAATAAAAAAATTAGGCCTTCCTTCATTTAAAGAATTTTTGCGGGATCACTAATGTCGTATCCAAAACATTTTCAAACTTCACCAAGGGACCTTGAGCTGAATTTATTCTTTATCAAAGTCATATATCATCAGTACATGACTGTTTGTTGAAAAAAGGCCTATCCCAGCTATTGACTGAATTAAAATTGGTTATACGCTGGTGCGTGTCAGTTGCCGATCTTTGGACTACGTTACATATATGATACATGATACTTTATACTGGGATGAATGGACAGAAAATAAACTTAAACTCTTCTCTTACGGCCCTGGGCCTAAGCAAGTAGAAATCTTTGAATTCCTTACAAAGATATTTAATTCTCAAATAGCTTTGAATTGCTAAGAAAACAGAACACACTTAGACTAGCATCGTAGTATATCTCGTGAAAAACCACTCCTTCTCGTTTATTAAAGTAATGTTTTTTTATAGGTTTACTTCAAATGATAAAAGTTAATCTAGAGTTTTTAGTTGCAGATGAAATTGAGGCGGACAGGTATCCATTCTCGAGTGGAATTTCAGAGCGAATGGCTTATTTTTCACTTATATATACTTTCATTATGATTTTATTTCTAAGGAATGATTATTTTTTTATCAAATAAATATAATCAGGGACTTATATGACATAGCTAGCTGTGATAATCGGGGATAGTAAAAAGCATGTCTAATCAGATGCCATTCACCTACCTAACCATAGCATCATTACAAGATGACTGCAGACCTTGCAAGGCAAGAACAAGACTTAAAATAAATAAACATTTTGCATGTGTAAAATATATTAAGTAGATTTATCATATGACCCGTACGGCCCTGCTCGCGCGCTCTAATAAAACCATTGGAAAAAATTACGTGATGGGGGCCGGACGGGTTGACGTAAGCGGGCCGGAAAAACCCGTCCGGCCCTGCTCGAATCCGCGCGCTTTCTTTTTCTTATTTATTCTTATTTTCGTGAGGGTCATATGATAAAATGCTTATTGACTGAGTTAGGTCGGGCCGTACGGGAAAATATTTGGCTCTCGGTCATTTGTACGGACCTCGCTGCGCTCGGTCCGTACGACATGACCTCGAGCCAAATATTTTCCCGTACGGCCCTCCCACTCAGTCAATAAGTACATAAGTTGACAGCATCAAACTGTTTGTAACCAAGTATTTCATGTAATCCACCTGAGATCGATCGCGTATAATCAATAAAGTGAAAATACCTAATATCTTTGCATGGTGTTTGATTCGTAAAAAAGAACTCAGAGATATATAAAAAAGTAAAACAAATCTAACTCTGGTCTACCGGCGGAAGCACAAAAACGTCTTCCAGGTGTCCTGTACGACCTATGAGGTTTCTAAGTGGTTATTAACACAAAAATGTAGGGGTTGCCAACAATTAAATATATGAACTTTAACAAGAGAATATTAAGTAAGGTTGGGATTGCATGCTCTGTGGTTTTAGAAAGTCGTTTGTTCTTGAAGATGATATTGCGCCTAATTCTTTGAACTCAAAAGACTGAGTCAATCCAGTATCACACTGAGGCCCCGTCCAACGTATCCGGATATTTTTGAATTTTTAATTTTTGAAAATTGGCCTTGCGTCGACACAGTATCCGGCGAATACGGTAGACGAATCCGCAAATTTTTGAATACGGTCTGAATACGGAGTGAATCCGGCGTCTTGTGGACGGT
Source organism: Actinia tenebrosa (assembly GCF_029948245.1). Taxonomy (NCBI): domain Eukaryota; kingdom Metazoa; phylum Cnidaria; class Anthozoa; order Actiniaria; family Actiniidae; genus Actinia; species Actinia tenebrosa. Next base: position 9,353,614 of record NW_028292584.1, read on the forward strand.
CGAATTCGTATATTTTTGAATACCCTGACGAAAAAGTTGCGGATTCAAAAATATCCGAATACGTTGGTGGACGAGGCCTGATAATAGCGCACGACAAAGAATGACGACTGATAAGCAAGAAATTCTCCTTAATTAACATATCAAAGGAAAAACAGGGAAACCTCCTTGAACATGATATTATTGATGTTGATAAGAAATTAATCCCCTGATTCCTGTGGACAAGTATTAACATGCACTGAACTCATCAAGAAATCATATCCTATTATTTACAGGTTATCAATACCCTGGGTTGTTCTGTCTGGGTGTTCTGGGCGTTTTGCATTGATTCATAGCGATAAATAATCGATGTTTTTCTTTGTCGTTTTGTCAAAAATATCCACGTATTATTGTAGAATGATAGATTAGCCTTGTCAGGTCTTTGTGGCAACTATAATAATGATCCAACAGACGATTTTCGGCAAGGAAGCGATGGAAGAGTGGTACAAACTGAAGAAAACTTCATGGAGAGTTGGAGGTACCTTGAATTATTGAATACGTCCAACGGCTTTGTTTCAAACTGTTTACGTTTTCAACATTAAGAAAACTAAATAGCCGAGAGTGAATGAAAACTTTGCGCCCACAAAGTAGACCAACTGATAATAGTGCAATAATGCAAAAAATGTACGAAAACATGCAAACTTTACTAGATTTGATTAAGGAATCTTGAATTCAGTTTCCTTTTTTATTGCTTTTCTAGAATTTCTGAAGACAAAAGTTTCTTCAAGGCCCTACCACCAAAAGAAAATGAAACCGAACAACAAGAAAAGTTTTGTTTTTGCTCTATGAAAAACGAAGTTCAAATAAAAGAAGACTGTCAGACAACGAAGATTCATTTTGCAAAACTCGACGAAAATGAGAGGCATCTGATGTCTCAAAATTTTGATTGATTGGTGGCGGATTGTAAACAAAACCCGGGTACGATTCCGTATTGGCACATTATATACTCGATCACGAAATAACAATTTTTCTAGTACAAAATAGTTTCTCGAAGCATGTACCTTTTTCAAAATGGGATTGACTGGAAAAGCAATCAAGTTAATCGTCTTGGGAAATACAGTACACTCCCGGGAGTACACTGTCCATCGTTTTCGGGTCTTAGATAAGGTAAGAATGGGAACAGACAATTTTTTCAATTGATTTCCAGTTAGGGAAAAATTAGCCAAACGACGCATGTCTAATCGGATGCCATGCGTCAAGGCATCATATGACACCATCGCAAGATAAAACCGAGATTAACTAAACTATATTCAATGTTTTTTTTAATTGAGTGCCGATGGACCTACCGCAAGGGTTCACATGACCTGTCAGATCTCGGCCATGGCAGGCAAAGAGCAAGAGTAAACTTGTTAGGATTTCATGAATTTTCGTACAATCTACTCTCTGAAGTTTAGAGGTATTTTGTCGTATCATAGTTATTCGTACTCCTGCCAAGTCAGGTGAATAATTTAAAATGCAAGTGCCTGGTATGTTTTGAGCCGCATATATTGTGAGGACTGAGTTGAAAGGGAAGGATATGAGATAGTGAATGCGTAAGAATATACAGCCCTTTGACTCTTTTTTGAAAAGGAGATAAACTAAGTCATATTCAGATGAAAATTATAAAGGAATTCTACGGCAGACAACACTACCCATCCTACTGAGTCCAAGTAAATAGTTAGTGAATACTTGTTCATACTTGGTTTAACTATTTCTCAGTTTTGAGAAAGACCTAGGGGGCTGCTAAGCGGTTGTTTATTGCTCTCGGTTTTGCACATCATCAATTTTAAATTTTAGAAATACCCAAAGCAACCTCTGGACTATTGATTTAATTCATGAAACAGATAACTCACATATTGAATTGGCATTTAGTGTGCTTCTGGATGGCGTTAAACTTGGCTTTCTTTAACCACTGACCTTGACTACTGTCAGTCAGGTGATGACCAGCCAGGGCAGTGATGTAAAGAATGCAAGATTTTTAATAAGCAAGATAACCGTTAAAGTTTTATTCTGGATGTGAAAGTCAGGAATTCGGAAATAAGCACCCTGGCTTGAAATAAAAACACAAGAGTAATAGACAGTTTCTCGAATTCGCTTTAGTGACCACGGAACAATGTGTCCAAGTCGAGGTTGGACTTGATAACATCATCCTCCTCCCCTTACCACCACCAATAGAGCACTTTTAATTTCATAAATGTGAAACCAATAAATGCAATATTATTTTTGGTCCTTAGTTCAGTATTACCAGAATAAATACGACATTTGATCTGATTGTTGTATTACAGGCTAGTGCATGCATAACAGGAAGACGTTTGACCTTAGTCACTGTGGCTATTAAATAAATGCAAACATATAATAAGCCCTTCCTATGTTTTTCATTTCCTTCTTACTTTCATAACGTCATTATAACCCGGATCGTTTCCGGACCTTGTTGAACAGCTTTTTAAAACTTTTTTTTAGATTACAACGATCTACCCTTAAGACGGCGTTAGTTTCATAGACCGAAGGAAGGGAATTGCACTAATCACTATACTTTATAGTACAGATACCTGAAACCTGTAGGAGCAGGGCGGCACAGGGGTAACGCGTGATGCATGGATTCGGGCTATATTAAGTGCGTGGTACTTGAAAGCATCAAAATATAGAGCGTGATTAGCGAATTAATTCCAAGTTAACTGTGACTCGTGATTTTTTTATTCTCTTGAATTGAAATGTGCGTGATTCGTGAATGATTAATTCTCTTTTGTTAAAAGTTAACATTCTTGATACTGTAATGTGCCTCAAAATTATACTTGACGCGTGAATTTTGGAAAAATTGATGCGTGAAACGTAATGCCGACCCCCAACGTTAAAAGAATTGGCATCGACAGGAAATAGGTCACTTATTATAGCAAGATAAACGAAATTTGAGAAAATTTTAAAAGACCTTTGTCCTCATTCCTTCAGACTCTGGCATAAATACACCTTGGAAGGGTACGCATTAAATTCAGTAATTTTGAGCTTTCGGAGAGTAAAGGTGAACCTCTTTAATTTGTTCAGCTCTGAGGCCGATTCATACATGGGCACGTTTTATATTTTGCTGATAATTTCGGTCTTGGAGTTATTAGAAACTGGGGTAAATTGTTATGATCCCTGTGAAACAGCCATCGAAATTCACGATCCCTTTCGAAGTACCAAACATAAGCTGAAGAGAGGAGACAAGGCCATTTGTGACTACAAACTGGATAGGGACTGGTACAAATTTAAGGGTGGATTGCAGATACCTACGACCAAACCTAAACCTTTACATTGTGGAACTTTGGCCCCGATATGGATGAGAAGAACTCCGCCCACAACTATAGGAGAAGTTGTTGAAACTGAGGCTTGTATTAACCTGTTCAACATAAATAAAGGATGTGCGAAAACACTTCCTTTGTCAGTTAAGTATTGCAAGGGAAATTTCTACGTATATCGGCTCACTCCTCCTAGAGGATGTTCCATGGCATATTGTGCAGGTAGCTAGAAGACTGATTTAACATACCTTTTTTGAATTTTTACTTATATTTTTGTAGCTATTTTAGAACCCCTTCTGCAACTATGATGCAGATTGAAATGTTTGTCATGAAATGGCTGTGGAGATAAAGTACAAACTTATTATGATGCATGTAAATGGATGAGAGTATTTTACTGATCGCAGTTATGAAACATCGTCTCATTTCAATATAAGTAAGTTTTTTGATACTACATTTTATGCAGGTGATAGGACTCCATGTCCTAAAGGACAAGAAGGTATCTATCCAGATTGTAAAAGTATGTAACTGAAAAAAACTAATTTTTGAAACAAGTAAACGAATATAGAGTCAGTTCTTTAGCATGCAATTAAACTTCTCTCTCTCTCTCTCTCTCTCTCTCTCTCTCTCTCTCTCTCTCTCTCTCTCTCTCTCTTCCTTCCTTCCTTCCTTCCTTCCTTCCTTCCTTCCTTTCTTTCTTTCTTTGTTGAATAGACACAATATGATATGTAATAAAAGCGAAAAATGCTTACTTTTATAATTTTGTATTTAATTACGATCAGGCCATCCGATTGATCTCGATTTCTCAACATCACTGGTTACTATATTGATAAGCAAAAATATCGTAAAAATAGTTTGTCAGAGACCGAAATTAATGCATTTTGTGGATATCACGGGACTCCGTTGATATTTCATAGGTTCACGATCCAAAAATATTAAAACTCGAATAATTTTAAAACTGAACAATGAAAATCTCTGAAACTTTCTGACCTTGAAGACTACCACAGTATGTTTCAGATAGTGAACTCCGTTTCTCCGCGTCTGGTTAGATTACGCCAAAAAATAAATTTAAAAAATAATCACATGACGTCACTGTGCCTTCAGGGCGTGTCCGATGGTCACGAAATACACACGATTTAAAACTTCCATCTATCCCTACACTTAGTATAAACTCATAAGGTATATCTGGTTCCGCGCAGTTTGCAATACAAGTAGAGGAGTCGTGCTTCAAAATCATTGTATCGAGCCACCTTAACTTTGTATTTTGGTGAAGAAAAATGTAATATTTACAACACAGGAAGCCCAATAATAAAAGCTCAGAATTTGAAATTCTGATAATAAATGAATAATTTAATAAAAACCTTCAGCTATCTATTTATAGTTGTTTATGAGTTTTCGAAGAACTTTGCGCTTTTTTTAGCTTGAATTTAGCACTTTTTATGGCACATTTTATGTGGCCACGTAATACGGTTCAGCGGATTAAGCGCATGCCACATGCAAATTAGCGTCCTGTTTTCAACGTGTAATACAGTAAAAACCCGCGAATATAAAGAACCTACATTTTTTAGAGTTAGCCTAAACAGGTTCTTGTTTAAATGGTAGTTAACACAATTTTAGGCTATCTAGGTTCTTAAATAGGTTCTTATTTCTGTGTAAAAACGAATAAATGTACTCGTACTCACACTGTAGATTACCGTACATTATATTTCACATGCTGACTTATTGCTGTACAGGTTTTTTCATAATGCAATACAATTAATATCAACCTTCCTTCACTTTACATTTTTATTACATTACACCTGTAATTATCTGCCCAGCAATAGCAAGCTCCTGTTTTTCCAAACAGGATTCTTACCCAGCTCTGCATCACTAAATGAAGATTTAAAAAAATAAGAACCTGTTTTTCATTTTCTAGGCTAAATAGGTTCTTGTTTAAAGGGGGTGTAAATGACAATTTGAGGCTAACAGGTTCTTAATTTTCAGGTTCTTACTCGCGGGTTTTTATTCTAGTCAAGCAGATATAAAGGAAAACAATGGAATTAGGGACTACTATAATGTGTATAGCTGTGGTAGCCCTGTCGTAAAATACTTTTGTTTTTTTTACTGGGATACCGTGATAGCCCAGTCTTATAAAAGCTTTTTTACTTACGGATACCTGTGATGTTATCTTTTTTTATTTTTTTTTATTGGCTTACTGTGGTTGCCCATTCGTAAAATACCATTATTCTTTTTTTCCTGATTTCTCCCCGACAAAATGAACACTGAATTGCGTAATAGTACCCAAGGTTCTCGACCTTACCCAAGACTTAACCTTTGCGGGCATCTGTTAGTGTTCCCGTCTACAGTCCGATCTTTTATCATGTGCCAGCCGTCAATCAATATCACTATGTTGCCAAGTGATTAAGAGAGGGCGAAGCTAGCTGACAGATCACACAGGACAGAAATTATAGCCTGCATAACAGGCGGTTTCGGGTTATGCTTGTTTGGTCGCTTCAGTTGTTATCGTTCGTTGTGGCCGCTTAAAAACTGGGGCGAGAGCAAAAAGTCAAAGTAGTCTCCAGCGGCTATTTTCGATCGGCAATGCTCAGCAATGAAAATAAAAACACAAAACTACAACCGCAAATTAATGTCTACGCATCTCAAGTCACGTGACAGAAATTAATGTCTACACATCCTCAAGTCATGTGACATAAATTAATGTCTACGTATGCTCTATTTCGCGGCTTACAATAAACCACGAAACGAAACGAAACGACACAATAAAATGCGAAACGACGATTTCGCATTTTACGGATCTTTAAAATGCGAAACCGTCATTTCGCATTTTACAGATGTCGTAAAATGCGAAACGACAGACTGTAACCTGATGTTTTGTAAGCTTACTCACGAAGTTGGATGAAAACTGTGTAGCTCCATGTCTTAGAAAATTAGAGATCACTTTAAATCTCAGTGGGAAGAACAGTGTAAACTTTCCATGTACCAAAAGCCACAAATTTATAAACTATATTGAAATACTTCAACTCGTGTTGTTTTGGCGCCATTTTGAATGCACAGGGACCCCAATCGAATCATTATATGTGACATCAGAGAAAAAAAATTAGCGCCAAACTTTTTGCTTCTGAACTTCTTTCAATGAGGTCAGCCATTTGGTAGTGTGGCGTTTAAAATTCTTTGAAGCATTTTCCTTAATGTTTTGCCGTCGAGTTAGAACAGTCTGGTGCTGAAACAGTTGTAAAAAATGTCATTATTATAGCATGAATATCACTTTGAGTATCAATTTTGATTTAACCACATGTTTATGTTGTGCATAGTTTTTGAAGCATGCTTTTCTCAGAAAAAAAAACTAGTGGCTTTTGGTACATGGAAAGTTTACACTGTTCTTCCCACTGAGATTTAAAGTAATCTCTAATTTTCTAAGACATGGAGCTACACAGTTTTCATCCAACTTCGTGATTAAGCTTACAAAGCCTCAGCTTACAGTCTGTCGTTTCGCATTTTACGACATCTGTAAAATGCAAAATGACGGTTTCGCATTTTAAAATCGTCGTTTCGCATTTTATTGTGTCGTTTCGTTTCGTTTCGTGGTTTGTCGTAAGCCCTATTTCGCTGAATGTTGTAATTCAAGACAGCCGAGCTAATATTAATTTCATCTGATTTTTCTAAGAATTTTCGAATTTCATGCTAGTTGCCATAGCTGCACACCAAGTGGATTTTTTCGAGTAAAGTTCAAATTTGACTCAGATGGGTTAGCCCTCGAAAGGAGCGGTTAATATTAAAATTATTCGTGAAAGGTCAAATCGAAGAATTTGTGCTTGATTGGTTCATCGTTATGAATAATAATCGATTCTGACTATGTTTTGACTGCTTTATTTATACCTTTTAGTTTCCAATAAGACGGATTTTCCTGTTAATCTCCTTCCATCTCCAACTGTCACATATCGCAAAGACCAACCTCTATATACCAGGCAGGAAATGATTTGCGGTTTTGACTTTCCTGTGTGGAACAACGTCTCTTACCTGGTTGAATGGTATGGAAAACACGTAAAACCGGTCAAAAGAGACATGTGGTGTGTTCCTGAAGAAAAAAAGGATGATAAGAATAGTTGTAGTCGACGAAAAAGCACGATTACTCTAACTACACACTATCGGATTGGTGATTCGGTGAGTAGTTTCCTTCTAATACAACGTCAAGAAACAAATTGTTTATTAATTATTGTTATAATTTCAGACCTGAATATAGAGTTTCTCGAGCTGTGATTAGTCGAGCGACCAGTGATTCTGAGACGATAATCACCGCTGGAGAGGTTTTCCAAAGTTTTCCAGATCGGAAGTAATATCTAGACGTTTTTTTATCCTGAATTTCGACTTTTTTCTAATATTCAAATCTATAATTATATTAGAACAATTACTCCCCTCAGGCTCAGTGATTATGGTGAATATACTTACCTCCTCGTCGCTCGAAGACCGGCGGCTTGGTAAATATATTCCACCGATATAAATCACTTCACCTTCGACGAATAATTTTTGAATACCAATTTTAATTTAAATATTAGTTTATCATAATCATAATCAAAATTTCTTTAAGAGATGCGTTGTTTCGCCAGTCAATCGATCTGTGTTTGAAATGTGAATTGTAAAGGCTTGCAGCATGCAGGTGTGTCACATTGACATATCCAAGCCGTGGAGAGCTCAGGGGGTTCACATCCTGGCATCTACACACACTCACTCATTCACTGATAAAAATAGCAAAGTATGTAAAAGAATAACGTTTGCAAAATTCGCGCCTCAAGACCCTGTTGGAAATTAATTTCCTGAATCCCCCAATGCTAGTAAGATCAGAAAAGAGAATCAGAATAGAATCAGAAAAAAGGACAATATAAGGCATGTTGCTAGCTTCCCTTGTAATCCTGACCCTATTGTTATTATATTATTAAACAGGTTAGATGCAGACTCTTCATGAAGTACTCTACAAGTCGCAAGAACAAATGGACAGAATTTGGAAGAGACAGCAATCTATTTTAGGTTGGTATCGAGGTATAAACTGAAACCTTTCGAGCTTAGACTGAGAGTGTCCTTTACAGCCGTTTATTTAGGTGTCATGTTAAGTACTATCTTATTATAATCTGATATAATCCCGAGTATTTGTTTCGAAACAACAAAGAATTATTTGTTTGCTTGCTTCCGTTTTCTCTTCTGGAGCGCGAGCTAGATAAAACGATAAAACTGTCAATGCGCTGGAAATCCCAACACATACTACAGTGACAATGGAAAAAAAGTGAGGCAATGGGGTATATAGTGTATGAATTTTTCACTCTGAAGTGTCTTAAATAGAGTACTCCACCTCCAACCACCACCCCCCCCCCCGCCCCCCCATCCCCAGGCACAGCCTAAATGCGGAGTTCTTTGTACAATATTCATTGCTTTAGCTTGCACGAAGTTTAAAAACGTTTTTTGGTGTTTACCACGAGGTCTATTTCGAACTGTTTTCATATAATTCATCTAAAACTCGTTTGGAATAAGCAAATGATGGTGTTCTTTATGACATAGATATACATTAAATTACGTAAGTATTTCCTCGTGTGATAAAGGATTTCATTAAGCAAATGGTATGTAGAAACTTTTTTTTGATTGAAAGTCCCGGGCCGTTCATCAAGAATATTTTTTTCCCAGTCAATGAACTAAAGGCAAAAGCGTCCGAAAAATATAAACTTACAATCAGTTTAACTTCACAAGTACACGAGACAGATTTATAGATGCAAAACAATAATTTTCTCTGAGAAAAATGTGTTTTTTCCCACGTATATCTATAAATCTAATTAGCCAAGCTTTCGCATAAATAGTACATCATCATGCAGGACAACATGGTGGTGGACTAGACTATTCTATTCGAATCTTAACACTGAGCCATATTTAATGAATTATTCCCTTACCGATTCCACACAATCTTAGACAGTGATATGATTAATATAATTATTGTTCTCATAGGTTACCCCACGCCATGTAATTGTTACAGAATGTAAGACAGCTGTTAACATAACCGTCAATTTAAGGCCAACTATTCCCATTACCTGGTCAAAAAATGTATTTAAATTATACTCAACAAACGAAACGGAAGGAAGCGAAAGGAAAAAGCGTAATACGCAGTTGGCTTCTGTAGTAGTGATGGTGTTAATACCGGAGAAGTACAAAAATAAAAGACGACAAGCAGCAGTTGATAAGTGCAATGTCAAGTTAACTTCCCAAGATATTGCTCGTGGAAAAAACATTATGGTTATTGGCATTTGTGATAATCAAAAAGAGGAAAGGGACACCTATGCATTCCATTTCAGACCCGAAACTACGCTTCCAGAATGGATACCGGGAATATATCGGATGCCATCAATGCAGGTAGAGTGCACGCCATATATCCGTGAAGCAAAACTAACGATGTAATGCGTGATTGTAACTATTTTGTACAAAATCAGTGGATATCACTGAAGAGGAACACATTTGGAACAAAAGCGAATAACTCTACGCGTCTTTGTTTGGTTTATACCTGAGTAAGTCAGTCGTATTAGTGGGGGAAAAGCACGTCCTCGAGTACAATTTGTTAGCAATTCGTTAGTTTTTTATTAATGCATTCTTATTTACTAAGCTCACGCACAAAATTTACCACCATTTAAATAATTCAAAATGAGTATTTTTTAAACAACTTCAAAAACATAAAACCTGTTTCACAACATATTTAGGTCCTCTCCTCCGCGTGAAAGGACCCTTGGAACAAGGTTGAGGTTTTCAAATATCTCGTCTTACGGGTTTCTTGTTTTTGAATGAAGGTTTAAAAGGTTGGGCGTTTAACTGGTTTAAAAAACCAACCACGCCCTATTTCTATTTTTTGATGTAGCGTTTGAATTTCGATGGAAAACCTGTCCCGCGTTTTGAATTCAGCCCCACTCTCCCCTGTTAACATCAATGCTCTGTTCCCCAGTTTTAAATAAAGGTTACATCTAGGTTTTACAATCGAAATTTAACTCCTACATCAAACTATATAAATAGGGCGTGATTGGTTTTTAATAGTTTCTTAAGCCCTCCATAAGACACTTGCAATCTTTCTTTTTATAAATTTTACACCTTTTGCTATCTAATATATTTAATATTTTTCGTAAAATTTTCGTAAAGAATTCAGTACAATATGATAACATACATCATGAGTTAAAGCCGTTCAATAAACTCGTAGATCGTGTTTTATCAGGTCTAAACACACTCGGCTACGTCTCGTGTTTTTAAATCCTGGTAAAAAGCTCCTGCGAGTTTATTTAACAGTACATAATACGTTTAAGGTGGACATACTTTCATTAACGCCATAATAAACTTCATTAGCTTGGAATAGACGTTCAATACTTGTAACGATATTTATGTTTCTCCCTGATTCAAAATACTTTTTTCAAAACTGAAGCACGCTCGTACTATTTATATGTCTACAATAGGGGGGTTCCCAATCTTACAATGAGCGACACCCCATCATAAATTCTCGTATGCTGCTGTTATCACAGGGAACCCGGCTATATTTTTTTGCTTCTTTTAGAAAAAGTAACTTTGCTCTTTGTGGGTTTCCTGTGTTGTGATCGGTTTCCTATTACATAAGCTGTAATCAGATCTGCGCTGTGATCAGATCGGCGCTGTAAACTGATAGCCGATTAAATTCAAATCAATAACCGTTGGTAACGCACTCTCTCTCTAGTAAACACTCAAAAGAAGACTGCTTACTAGAAAGTGCTTTACACACCACAGGCAACCCATAAGAAACAAAACATCAACGGTTATTGATATGAATTTAATCGCCTATGAGTTTACAGCGCCGATCTGATTACATGTACAGCATAGATCTGATTACAGCTTATGTAATAATAGGAAACGATCAAGACACAGGAAACCCACAAAGAGCAAAGTTACTTTTCTAAAACAAGCAAAAAAATATAGCCGGGTTCCCTGTGCTGTTATGTAATCCCACAATGTCATAGTAACAAGATAAGTTATCACGATCAAGTCAAACAATAATTTCAAGAAGAAACATAAAAATCCTAATTGTAAACAAATATTTCATTTAAATATGCACAAACATTCAACAGCATCAACTGACAAACGATAGCACGTACAGACATTCATGGAGATGGAATGTATTTTCTTTTACACTTAATGAAACTTCAATAACACCAATTGACAAACAATTGCGTTTATGGACAATCATTTAGCGAAAATAGTAAATTCATTAGTGCAATCGTCAACGTTATATTCTATAGCGTGGTTCGACAAACATTTGCATGATTCAAATGAACAACAAGAGAAATGAAACAATCATTAACATTTCGATTTCGGGAGTCGCGATCGTGGATTGCATTGCGCTTACAAAATAACTTGCACAAATATGGCGAGTATTTATGCATATTATAGACAAAAACAAAACAAAAAACAACCTTGTGCAATTTTGACAAAAATCTCTTACTGACAGCCGGCCAACTCGATTTCGGAACAAACGATTGAAATCAGTAATGTCCGTTCTATTCTTTTCTTCAAGGTTTCAGTTGATAACACAGAAACAAGAATGTGTTCGGCTACTACTGACCCAAACTTTACACCATTTGACCATCAGTAAGCTCAGCAACATCTATCAATGTTATTGTTATCATTATTATCATTATCATTATTATTATTGTTGTTGTTGTTAATGCTGTTGTTGTCGTTATTGCTGTTGTTGTTATTGTTGTTGTCGTTTAGTGCAAGCGCATTAACTTAATGGATTATTAAGTGTACTATTTATTTACTTTTATCAGTAAAATTTATTTGTGCTGTCTTCTCAGACATTTTTCTCACAACGAGCCAGGAGATTATGTAATGCACATCAATGAAGCCAAAAAAATAGAGGTAAAGTTTTAACAATTTTTTCCAAGAACCGACCACTTCTTTTTTATTTAAAAAACTTTGACAAATGTTGCTTGAAGCAATAGCGAATGACAAAAGGCACTGCACCGTGTTGGATGATATAATAAAATTGAATCTAAACATACTATCACATCCATCCATCATGGCAGCCATAATAAAAGTCATGCAGTTACAAAATACAAATACAAAATATTGATACCTCGATTGACAGCCTAAGATATATGGGATCGGAGATCAGTGATCAAAATTTAGGATGAAAATGCAAGATAGGATGACTAGTATGCAGCATCTGGGACATACATATTCTGCTGTTGATATGATCAGGCAATTGCAAGGGAACCATTCAAAAATGAAACAACGCTTGGACAACCGTTTTCATGATTAAATAATATTAGTAGTTACTCAGTTCGAATAGGTATTCAGTTATTTCTTAGCAGTTTTACTTTTAATCTATTATGCTTGCTATATCTCTGCTAAAAAATATTTTATCATTATGTGTTAATATGACTGACTGACTGACCAATAATAAGCAGCGAAAGAGTATCCATTTTGTTGCGAAATATATTGAACTGATGGTCTAGAGCATGTCGCTTTAATTTTTTAAATAGTGTTTTTTTTCGCATAGGTTCACATACGTCTATGGATGTGTGGTTGGAGGGGTTCCTGCGTTTGTGGTGTTGCAGTACGAGAGGGAAAAGATGTTATAGTGTTATCTATATGCAACGACGTGCGAATCTTTGAAAAGCCCGTCCGAACCATATTAAGACCTGTCAAACGAAGTCCAGGAAGTTTGTCAAAAGGCATACATGTCCTCAAAAAGATAGCTGGTTTGTCGTCGACATATTTTGAGGTACTTCAAGAAGCCTACTAAGGACTAAGGAAGTGTTAAGCGCCTTAATTACTGGAAATGCTATTTTGGAAATGCCATTGACAAAACTAAAATAGTAATCTCACGTGGCACATAACTTTTTCTCTTTTTTCACCACCACCATAGTGCTCACGCACATTGGTTGTCACCGTTGTTCTGTCATCGTTATTTTATGTTTGTTTACCAAAGTAATGTAGATGCAAATTCTAGAATTGTAAAATATTCTTTCATTGACGACGCGTCATGCAGAGACCCGAAAGCTTGGAATTATTTTTTTCTTAATGAGATACCGTGTTGACGAAACATATTAAGCCAAATGAAACCACCACACAACCATTTTGAACTTTTCCAATTTCCCAAATGTTTACTTACTTTTTATTCACCTTTAGCATCTTAGTCATTATCGATAGAAAAAAAACAGGGGGAGGTGTTTCTATTTCGGCCAGTAGTGTAGTTCGTTTTAACTCGTTTGTTTTTCCTTAGATTAATTTCCAAAACCAGTTTGAAGTTACTGGGTTACTGGAACTGATTCAATTCACCTTTTTGTCTCTATTTCTAGCCATCATGTGGTATAAATTGTATTTTATCGTGTTACGGTCACCAAAAGGTCGGACATCGTTCTCGGATTTCATTACAAATGTACTGCTTTTAAACAAATTATTTGCTTGATTTGTTTAGTTAGCTCTCTAAATACAACCAAAATTTCATTTCTAACTTGATTGAAGCTTTTCTTACTGCTATTTAGAGAAACAGGTGGATTGCAAAAACTTACTCCCGAGTGCTAAAACGCCTAGACGATTATGTTTTTATTATTGTTCATCCTTAGGTTATATTAAAGTCGGGTACACGAATCGAAGTAAAACGTCGAACTGAAACTTTAAATGTTTACATTAACGCGCCAGGCACCGACAAAGGAAAAGTGGCAGGGATCTGTGGTAACTTCAATGACGACGTTACTGATGACTTCAGTCAGGGAGGCGATGGTAAAGCACACAAAAACGCAAAAGAATTCATTGAAAGCTGGAAGTAAGCGATTGGGTGTTTATACTTTGCCTATTTTCAGAGTACACCTGCTATAACTGACTTTAGAATGACTTGACCTAAACCTGTTTTAACATCCAAAAACGTTAAAACGTTTTTACCGTAAAACCTCCTTATTATCCTGACTTAACAATCTTATCAAAAGTTAGTTACATTTTCACGAGAGCTCTCCATCTTTACAGTATTATAGGTCAATATAATATATAAGATACAATTTTGAAGCTTAAAGATTATGAATTATTGCAACATGTCTTGCAGTTCTGTGAAGCAAGAGAAAATGATGGAACATGATGGTTACAAGGCTATATAGGGAGGATTCCTTCTCTTAGTTCATATTCTATTGTGTGAAGTTTAGTTAGCTTAGTCTATTTCTAATCTAATTATGCACAGGCAGCGTTAGTCATAAACTATGACTTGCCTAATTAGTTGTTCTCTCATATGATAAATAACTTACTCCTTCATTACTCCGTTTTTTGTTTTTGTTTTTTTGTTTGATCGCAAACTATTGTTATATTTGATATCAACAGACTCACTGAGGACAGAAGTCTTTTCGATATGAAAATTAAACCAGAAATTCAAAATGAACAGGAAGAAGGAAGGTCTTGTTATTGCCCTACGGAAAAAGGGCAAAATATTATCAACGACTGTAAAGACAATGCCAATCACTTCATAAAATTTGATAAAGAAACTACCGAAATAATGCTCCAATACGGTATGTCCTCCAATTCAGATACATCAAAACGGTGGGTAGAAAGTGACTGGTATAGTGATGACATCATTGATTACGTGGATCGCAGCTACTTTGTAGATGATCCACAAGTACAGCACGCTATGAACCGAATACGAAGCAAGAGATCTCCCAGGGTAGAAATGTCAAAAGGCGAAGCAACCAAATATTGCAGGAGAATAATAGAAGAATCACAAGCAGGCAAGGCATGCAAAGAGTTGGAAGTTGAAAGCATAGAAAGTGCTTTAGTACAATGTATAACCGATTTGGAGGTAATATTGAAAATTAGTGTTTTTAAGCGAATGAATATAATAAATCGTTTGGTCATTTATGTCGTATGCTGTTATATTCACCTACAAGTGAATATAACGCGCGCACGCTAGTTTGTCGATTTTTGTCGCTTGCAGAGATAAATTGAATTTGAAGGGGAAAACCTCTCTCTCAGTTATTTATCAAATTCTCTTGAAGTGCATATTACTTGCTAGCATCTTGACTTTCCGGTTCGAAACTGAGAGATAGCTGGCGCAATTTTATTTATTAAGTCCTTGTCGGCGGAGGCTTCCATTTCTGTGAAATCGGATCCCGGCGTGTAATGACCGTAAAAAAAGTGGGACTTCATAACTAATGAATTTTTTTAATGTAGAGGCTTTGCACCATCACGTTCCGGCGATCATAATACAGCTTGGGCTGCCTGTGGTTGGATGACAGAACAATTGCTCTTTGCTCTAGGGAATTGAATTCTTTCTCATGTGAAACGATTGTATTGTTCCTGCCACCTAATCGTGGCTGCCATCCCGTGATGATGCAAAACGTCTATTGAACTCTTCTTCATTTCTGTTACACCTACGCGTTCATAATTAAGGTCTGGTGGACGGAAGAAATTTGCTTGTAATACACAAAGCAATAAACCCCTTGCATGTGACGTCAAAGCAGCTCGATCTGGGGGACAAAACAAAACAATTCCAACTTCCTGAGAATTGGAACCTATTGTTTTGTCCCCCAAAGTGTTGCAAGTGTTGAAAGTGTTGAAAGTACAACGTATGTCATATTGGATTCAGATTTCAGGTGACGTATCATTTGCAGCCTTGGCATTTGATACATTGCAGTATGTATGCGAAGATTCTATACTAAAGAATATGTCTCTATACTCTGAATCTTCAACTGGTGACTTGGTGCCTCCAAGAGAAGTAGTGGCAAACGTATGTCCCGGAGACTGTAGTGGACATGGCAGGTGTAAGAACAAAACCTGCGTATGTGATGAAGGCTATACTGCACTGGACTGTTCCATGGATGTTAATGCAGTTCCTGAATTGTTGGGGTTCGTACTAATTTACATATGAAAATTCAATCATTTCTTGTAATAATTTTTTTTGATAGCGGAGCGACAAGCTGATTTTTCATGTTTTGAAACGGAAATACGTCATGTCCTACGTCCGTCCGTGTACACCACAGGGTTCTCGCTGTTTAACCCTTCTAAAATTTATTGGAGTTAGAAGACTTGTCTCACGGTACCTCGTACAAGGGTTATAGGAACTTTTGCTAAATTTCCTGCACAATCCATTTTCTCGATAAACAAATATCCAAAGCAATCTTTGGTCCTTCGAACCAGAACTGATATCTAAACCAAAATATCGGATTTTATAAGTAAACCACTTCAGCGATTAGCCAGTTGGCGATCACCCCAAACCAAAGCCTGCGTTATGACAAGAATGCAAAAGGTCTTCAAAATAGGAGCTCTTCCCGGAGGTACCGCGCTCAAAAAATATCTACAATTTTACGACTAGAGAGAGTAGTCTTCATTTGAAATTCAAGAATTATTCTTAAATTTTATTATTGTTTTTATAATACACTCTATAAAATTACTCGATTCTGATTGGACAATTTATAGATACTCGTGATGTTTTAAAAGTTCTCAAATTGAACTCGTCCAATTTTGAAAACCTTCAACTGTTTCAAAACATTACTCGTACCTATAAATTCCGAATTGTACTCGAGATCGTCTGAGCTGTGTTTTGTAAAGTTATGTTACTTCATGCTATCAAATTGAGCTGATCCTCAGAGTATATTACTTACTTCATGCTGTTGCCTCACGGGTCAGCGCTGCGACATAACTAAATATCTTCCGTGAACCCAAAAACTTTAATATCTACGCTTAACATCGATAAGATACATCAATATATTCTTTGAAGCCTTAACTAAAGAAAAAAGAGCAGCCAGAAATGACGTATTTTTGAATATTTAGATAAACGAAGGAAGAGAAGATCACATAACGCAATGTACTTGGCGCTGTTTTGTTTATATGCACTTATACATAAACTTATACACTCCATTTTCACTGCTCTGTATCTCCGAAACTATTGAGGGGAACCGACCCGGGGGAGGGGGGGAGGGGGTACTCCCCTATATTTGCTATACGGGAACATGCCGCCAAACAGGGTATGGTTTTCAGCGATTCTACTCTGGAACAGGTATATAAAACCGAGCCGCTCTGGAACAGGGTATATGAAATTACGCTCTCTCCTCTCTGGAACAGGGTATCCATTTTTGCAATAACGGAACAGTGTATGATTTTCAGCAATCTTGCTCTGGAACAGGGTATGAACTTCAGCGATTTTACACTGGAACAGCGTAAAGGTCCAGAGGGCTCAGCGGCACATCCCTACCCTAAACGGGCAAGAGTTATCCCCCCCCCCCCCCGGGGGGGACCGACCCCTTTAAATGCTTGTCCATTATCTCTTCTTTATATTTACATAGTAATCTCTAAGAAAAATTGCAAGCATAATTAATTTTCTTTATATTACGGACATTCCATGTGCCTTAGAAATACGTTAAAATATCTTTGGAAATATCTTTTACACAGCTAATAAACGTTTCCTCATAACAAATAATAATCGTAAAATCTGGTATCTTGGTCTGTAAGGTAAAAAATTATAATTTTGCATCACTAAAATTCCGGCAAAACATACCAAGGCATAGCGTTCAAAACGTAGAAATTGTTATGCGATGATAAGCCGGAATTTAAGGCTTTTGATTAGATGAATTTAACTTGTGAAGAGTGTCCACCCTCTTTCAGCGAACGATTTATTGATCATTCTGATTGGTCAGGGGAAAACAATAGAAAGAGTCGTTTCGGAAATAAAATGGCTAACTGACACAAAAATATACAGAAAATATTAGGAAATAAATGGATTTTTCAAGAACTCAGTTGGCTGGGATCGAATTTAAAATTTGCTAGAATATGGTACGATAAAAGATCTTCTGTTTACCCAAAGTAGATGAGTAGGAGACTTAAATTTAAGGGCAATTTTTGCGAGTTGGCGGCATATCGCTCTAGCATTTGTGGAGATATTTGAACCTCAAAACACATGTTAAAAACTCACAAAATAGCACAACGAATTTCACAGAGGATAAATTTAATAAGTAAAATTTAAGCAGGCAAAGGATAAATAATTCAACTACAACATTCAATTTTAAAAAGGTCTAAAATTGATTACCGTTGTTCCAAAGGTAAGTAAAAGGTATCCCAAACAAGAGTTAGCCTGTGATATAGGCATGCGCAGTTGAAATGTCTGGTCCGAGGTTAACGGATTCGAACCATTTTTTCCTCAGCCAATAGAGAGTAAAAGACTAGATATTTTATAAAGAACACAACTTGTTGCTTATTTTAACGAGTTTCAGGTGAAAACTATTAAAACAGCTTGAAATAATAAGCTAAAACAAAAGATGTAACCGACAACCGAAGATTGTACTGGGAGTTCCGCTTTTAGGCAATGCCTAATTTTATAACCGAAATTCCAAATATATTCCTATTTGATTTGTCTAATTCAGCGATAATGAATTGGTAATAAGAGAGTGAAAATAATGAATTTGAACGGCACATAAACAAATTGGCAAAACGAAAATAAGCTATGACTTATTAGGAAAATGACCCATTATTTCATTTTAAAAACGAGTACTTGTTTTTATGTTTTTAGTATCTACAATGGTGGACTCTGTGATATACGCGAGCGTCCATGTAAAAAGACGAATCTGCTGGGAGATAACTTCATTAACTCTAATAATCTCACGTGTCACGTAAAAGAATTCAAGGTATTTTTATTCAGTAGAAAATGCTTTAAAAATCCATACAGATTTTTTGACTTTATTGAAAATATTATAATTTATTTCTTTAAAGGTTTACCCGACTGAATTCTGGTCGCCTCGTGGAATTCCTAAGAAATTAAACGGTACGATGATTGATATTTTTGGTCTCAAGTGCGACCTGCCTGATCCACCGACGAGACTTGGTGATTATGATCACGAGGGGACCCCTGCTGGAGGACTTTTGATCTCAGTTTCTAACGATGGCTTCAATGCAAGTCTACAAAAACTAAGACACGTGTCCTTTGATTCCAAGTGTATGAACTGTAGCAATTCAAGCAAATGTGAACTTAAAGTGAGTACACATATGTACTTGTGATATTTTGCACCGTATATGAACCATTTATATTAACTTTTTTCCCCTTTCAGCCGAATTCCTGTCTGATCAGAGGACATTGTTTTGCTGCCAACGAGCCCAACCCACGTGACTGGTGCCAGCAGTGCTTACCCAAAGATGACCAGAATTCCTGGACGCGTAGAAAAAGTAATCTGAATTTAGCTTTACTTAACAATAATATCAAAAGACACACCCAAATATCTAGTTACTTCCTTGATTTAACAAAGACAGTAATTGAATTAGCGTCGAAACGCCGTCTGTTTATTGTTGCAGGTCTTTAGTAGATTTTAACGGATTTTTATATCTCCTACTTTTATCATAAAATTTTAGCTTCAAAAACTTTAACAAAGCTAACCGTAAAGTGAAACATTACATCACAACATTCCTTTTCACAGTAATATGTTTTTAAGATAACCAAGCACCGAAGTTCACCACCAAGACAACTATGTTTGCGGTTCAAGAAGAATATCTCGTGCTGCAGCTGAGAGCAACAGACCCTGATAACCGTCCTGTAACATACTCTCTACTCAGTTCTACAGCTACTGGCCACACATTCAGTACAGCTGGTCTACTGAGATGGAAGGTCACATCGAATGAGAAGTTCAACGTCAAAGTGACTGACGAGTGTGGAGCGTTTGATACAACAGACATGAGAGTGCGTATTGTACAATGCCCGTGTCTGAATGGTGGCCAATGTGTACCCCACCCCTACCATCCACGGGGATCTGGTCTGTATCAGTGTAAATGCAAGGAGAAATTCTCTGGAGAACATTGTGAACTGTGCAAAGGGATTAGAAGTAAGTTAAATATATTCCGTCTTAAAATCCTAAAGCCAGAGACCGCTTGATTAACTTTCATTATTTACGGGAAAGACAATGTATTAAATGACGAATGTGGTATGGCTAGCATTTATGAAACGTTGTTCGCAATTTTTCTACATCGTTCCAATCCATGAAGGTAAGTTTTAATTTTAGGATAAAGCTTGAGTTTTCAGCGATATATTCCAATGATAGTCATAAAAGCCCATCCGGGATGGCTAATGTGTTTCTACATACATTACAATTAGCCATTCCGAGGTTAAGGAAAAACTGGGTCGAATTAGCCTTGCATTATGAGGACATATTTCCAATATGGCAGCTAAATCGATAACATCTTTTTTTTAACCTTTAACAGACAACAAACCACCCAAATTCACTTCCCAAACAAGCATAAATGCATTGCAAGGAGAGGATCTCTCCATACAACTGAAAGCAGAAGACCCAGAAAAGATGAATATCACATACTCTCTACTCAGTTCTACAGCTACTGGTCACACATTGAATTCAGCTGGTCTACTGAGATGGAAGGTCACCTCAAATTCATCGTTTACCATCAAACTTACTGACGAATGCGACACATTTGACACGATAGAGATGACACTACGTATAGTACAGTGCCCGTGTTTCAACGGCGGTAAATGTGTACCCCACCCTAAACACCCAAGGGGTTCTGGGAAATATATATGTAAATGCATAAACAGATTTCGAGGAGAATGGTGCGAAAAATGTCCTGGTTTCGTCTGTAAGTAAACCTTTGTCATATCTTATTTCAATTGCTTTCGTTCTATGAACGAAGTTTTGTTTCCTTTGTAGGTCCCCCACGTAACGTTACAGTGAAAGCCATAGGATCAACAAAACTTGAAGTGAATTGGCTCGGTCCATCAGATAACCGCATATCCTACTATTATGTCAAGGTATGTGCATGGATAGGAAGCTTATAATGGTTTTTTTGTAGCTGGCGGGCAATCACGTCTTTTTTATCGTCATCCAAACGATTAGAAATCGAAATTCTCAAAAGATTTTATTTTATATTGAGATATAACTTCGCATAACGTTAAATCTGAAAAACGGTCCAACATATGTTAAATGACAGTTTCTTGAAAACAGACATGTCCTATACTCGTTCGTCGTTTTTAACTGGGCTTAATGCTGTTTTCTGTCCCATTCGATTTTCAGTATGCTCAGCCGAAGTACAAATATAGATGGGAACGAGTACCTAAAACAGTAACAACCAAGACTTTGAACTACTTGAAAAAGTTCACAGATTATCGTGTTGCTGTGTCCGTAGTGAATGCTCGTAGGGAAAAAATGGTAGAAATTATGGCAAAAACAGGCGAAGATGGTAAGTTTTATTCAGGGTATATTAACTTAATATGAATTTTTTACCAATACGTGTCTTTTTTGGTCATTTTTTTTCCTTCTGCAGTGCCAGATGCTGCGCCAGTCATAACCGCCATCTCTCCAGAACGATATGATGAGATGTTGGTGAGGTGGTCCCCGATACCCAAAGATAAACGAAACGGTATCATCGTGGGTTATAAAATCTACTACAGAAAACTATACACAGATGATGCATGGAATACAACAACAACATCCACCGCGGATTTGACCAGCACCACAGTTACTGGACTGCAGTCGTACACCGAGTATTGTGTAAAGATGTCTGCCTTTACGAGTAAAGGAGAGTATCCTCACTGGAAAAGAGGACAGTGTAACGAAGTCAAGAGTAAGTAAAGGTTGTTAGTCAAACAATAAAAAGGCTTTTGAAAACGGCTGCGTTATTACGCTTTGCTTTCTGTAGTTCATTTCTAATTAAAAATATGCCATTATTACCATCAGCTCCTTCACTTCCTATCAAAGTCTCTGGCGAAGGCATCAGTTCAAGGGAAATTCGTCTCAGGTTTGAAAAGCCAAAGCGCTCAATGCCTTCCAACAGAGTCCAAGTAGATTACGGAAAACAGAAAGATAGGTTAAATACGAAGAGAGCTTGCTACGGATCTTCATGCGTCATTGATAACCTTGAGCCAGACACCATGTACTACTTCATGGTGATTGGATATGCGTACCAGAGAGGCGAGTCGCCATCGTTTATTCAGATCAGGACTCTTGCTCGAGGTATCTAGCTTAACTATCATGTATATCAAGATCTCCATTACATTTTTCAGTGGTGAACTAACCCGGCAAGCTTTTTTGCAAGCAGCACATCTCCATAACTTTGTCTTCCTTTCTTTTGTGATTTCGATGAATCCATATGTGTTTCATGTGAGTGCCGCAATGCACTGGCGGAATTTTAACTTTAAACTTAGCCTAATCCTGGTTATTATTCTATTCATAGGTTAAAGTGCTACCACCTTGAAGTAAAACGGCCGAAGAACTTTTAAAACGTTTTCTCTCTTTCTTTTTGTACTTTTAAATGTTGATTGTTATTTCAAAGTTTTACGTCTTTACTTCTGGGAAATTATGAAAAGTTAAGCAAAAACAAAAAAGCTTAAAAAATGGTAATTCGAAACTAAGTTGGCAATGATTATGCATGCTATACATGCAGACTTGAATATCTCAAGCTGCAAAATGAAATATTTTCTAATAACTTTATGATGAAGTAAGGGTTGTTATAAAAGTCATATTGAAGTACTTCAGTAAATATATTGAAGCAATTTAAAAGTATTGGCTGATTATTCTATGATGTAATAGATTTCACTAGGTATACGAGGGTTTCCCCCTGATTTGATAATTGTTCTTCACTACAAAGATTCTATTCCTATGGCATAGGCTCTATTAAGACACGCAATGAAAAACAGGAATTTTTTCAACTATAATAGTTCTAAATAAATACCCCTTGATTGATTTTGAGAACTGTTCCTAAAAATAAAGGTTACATGTCCATTGACTAAATACACATTACATGCATTTATCCATTTCGAAATTAATGGATTATCTCTTTCTTGCTTCCTTTCTTCCTTTTCTTTCTAGCTTTCTCCTTTCATTTCTTCTCTCTCTCTTTTTCTTCTTCTTTGTTTGTTTGTTTCGGTTTTTAACTGCCGTTTGTGTCAATTTCGCTCAACACTTTCCTTATAATTGTTCCTACGGCTACAAACCTCAGATAGTAAATATTATTAACACTTATTGATATATTAATTATATTAATATTTTAATATACTTGCTTAGTCCATTCAATATAATTATTCAATTCTGATTGATTGAGAGCAGGTGACTGACTTTGAAAGCTTCAAGCAGTAAATTATCGATTTTTCTTGGACTGAAACGAAGTAGCGCAGGATTCTTGCTAGATTTGATAAAAATTTCGTTTCGGAAGAGTTCTTTTCTTGGCTTTCTTAAGTTTAACTTACTTGAATTACAGCTTATTCTCAAGATCATATATTGAACATTTATCTACTTTTTCAAAAAAAGTTTCGCAATACTTGTAAATTAAAATGGAGGGCTTTTCCGGGAGGCGGGGTTTATCCGACTCCGACTCTACTCATATGTACATAGCCAAGCGGACGTACGGAGGTACATGACGTATATCAAAAATTTACTCGATGGGTTACCAGTTTTCCTTAATAAAGTATGGAAGGTGATAATAAAGATTGACAATCATTGTACTGGGAGCTCCGCTTTTAGGTAGTGCCTGACTATACTAAGTGTACTGACATGAGTGACAAACACACTATTTCAGACCACGTATCATTATCTTGATAATAAGATACTTTGTTTGAGTTGTATGAAATGAAAAGATACTATAGGGAATAACATGCAATACTAAACGGTGCATTATTTGAAAATATATTTTCCTAACACGACAGCAACAGCAACGATATCAACAGCAAATACAAAAATAAATAGGTAATAGCGAAGCTGTGCCAAGAGTCATACCTTAACATCGCGGACTATACCCAAGATAGGATGGAATCATCTTGATTTACCAGCAGTCTTGCATCTTTGCTTTGTAACGTAGTCTAGAAAATCTGAAATTGGAAATAAAATGTCATAATACTTTTAACAAAATGTCTTTTAGTATGGGTTCTAACTCTGACTAACATATCGACGTTTACTTAAATTGATAACATCTAATTTTAGGGGGAAAAAACAAAAAAATAGGGTTTCGAAGAGAAGGATCAACTAAAAAAGGACAGAAACAGGTCTTGAAACTTAAAAGGAACCAAATCTGTCTCACGACAGGAAGAAATATTAGCTGAATGGAAGGAAGGGAGGAAAGAAAGATAAGCTTTGATCAGGTTTATTTTTTTAAATCGTTTAATTAACTATACGTACCAAAAACCTAGAAAAAAGTCGTTGAGCAATTTAAAAATTGCTATTTTTATGCAATGAAAATGAGTTTGAACGTACAATAAAGGTATTCAATGCCTCATATCAAAAGGTCAGTTCAAACTTGCAACAGAAATGAAACATTGTTGTATTCAATGCCTCATATCAAAAGGTCAGTTCAAACTTGCAACAGAAATGAAACATTGTTGTATTCAATGCCTCATATCAAAAGGTCAGTTCAAACTTGCAACAGAAATGAAACATTGTTGTATTCAATGCCTCATATCAAAAGGTCAGTTCAAACTTGCAACAGAAATGAAACATTGTTTTTTTCTGGGAAAAAAAATAATTGAGCATGCCAAGTAGATCCAGTTACTTTGAACTCATCATCGTACAGTGTCCAGCTGCACTTAAGTATTAGCTTGAAGGTCATCTAACACCTGGAATCCGTAAGATATATTTCTTTTGTTTGGAGATTTATCTTATATAATTAGCAAATCATTCTATAGAAAATAGCAGAACTTTTTTTAGATGGACGACTGTTGTTAAACATTAAAGGCATTACTAAACAGGGTTGTAACACATCTCTTCGCATACGACTATACTGCAGGACTGTACAAAAAAGACTTCCGTGTTTCTTGAAACCTGAGTCTGTTTTCGTGACGGATGATAAAGTACTCGTGTGTACAGGGATCATTGTCATCAAGCAACGAGTCCAGCAGTGTCGCATCTCTTCAGAACTGATTACAAGTTATTCAGGCATGAATCACTTGGTGGAATTCTTGCTAGGATTCTTGGTCCTGTTCCTGGCTTTTGAAGACAGCGAGGAAAGCCAGCCGTATTCATGGGCGTAAGTTTTTTTAGTCGATTTCAATACATAAAAAATGTTATTTTCATATCAGCTAGCAGAATCGTGTTTGCAAAACAAGGCCCTCATCTAGTAGACAGGCATAAACATGTTGCTTTAGTTAGTATCACTTCCTCCTGTTGACTACCTTCTTCCATTCACCTTATCTTTATATCTATTAATGGAGAATTGATATAGAAAAGGAGAAACAAAATGCGACAATAATTAAGACAGGTTTATCTATTATTTATCTGTTGTGTTGCTCTCTAAGGGGACCGTTTATTATAAGAAGGGGCTGTGGTACTGTGACGCCTTTTTTCTCACTACCTACTCGTAATTAAGAATATTTCATGCAATGAGAGTAGAATAGAGAGACAACTTATCGTTGAATTTTTTGTTATTAGGGGTCACGTGTGTTCAAGAGGAACGTACGAAATGGCTTACACATCATACCGAACTTATCGAACGAGATACCAAGATTACCATACTAAATGTGGCTGGTGGAATTGGGGTCGCTGTAAGAAAACACGGTAAGAAAACGTTGTATCTGATTAAGGATACCTTACTGTAAGTAAGTACTGCATGAAAACAATTACATGAAATCATAATTAGAAAAAATCTATATATAATTTGATTCATGAATTTATTCATTTAGGTCTTGGCGTTCTTACTACTATGCATCCAGAACAAAATCAGTATACAAAACGTATTATTACTGTTGCTCAGGTTGGAGACAAAGTGGACGATACTGCTCGATACGTATGTGATATTATCAATATGCTGTAAGAACTTGTGTAATAGGTAAATTACGAGCCTTGTATGAAACGACTGAAGAAAAGGGCCAATGGGCCTTTCACAACTTCAAGTCGCGTAAATAATGAGCCAGCTCAACTAGAAACCGTGGACAGCTGTTTCGGCCTCTATTGGGCCTCGTCAGCACGGTGTATCTAGTGAGCTGGTAGAATCCCACGAAAAAGTAGTACATGAGAGATGAGGCGGTAAGCCGCGTAGTTTAGTAACGTATGATACTTTGTTGCTCTTGGGAATTAAGTTAGATTCTTGGGGTACGCTGCATTTACAAGAGAAAAGAAATTACATAGCCTCCATGTTGGATCGATGGGACAAAAAAAAACCTTAAAAAAATTATCCAACATGGAGCCGACCAAGCTAGACACCATTTAATCTAAGAAAAGGGATATGATAGGCAGCTAAAAGTCTATTTTTCGTATCCAGCCATATGCAGCAGTGGGTGTGGTCACGGAAGATGTACATCACCAAATAGATGTGCCTGCAACAGTGGATGGCAAGGATACAGATGCCAATATGGTATGATGAAACGATTGATTGTTTTTTGTTGTCCATTAATGCATGTGAGAAAAGAGGAAAGAAAAGGAAAGGGAGCATGTTTTGTTACATTTTGTTACAAGTTTTTAATAGGGACAATGTACCTAAAAACGTGTATCGTTTGAACCAAGCAACTGTATCATTGCAGAATGTACACTAAAATTTTGGTATAGTAGGAGAAGCCGAGACAGAAGTGCACGGTCTTGCTACGCATTAGAAAGACTGATCTCTGTTAAATAAGTAGAAGGTGCGAAGCGACATGCAGGTAAGAAAATGACTTTTCCAACTGTATGTTTTCAGATGTGAATGAGTGCTCTCGTTCACTTGGTGGCTGTTCGCAATTCTGCATCAACACCCCAGGATCTTATAAATGTGGATGTAGAAAAGGTTATGTTTTAGAGGGCTCGAAGTTATGTAAAGGTAAGTGCACTTTACAAATATATAATAAAGACGATAAAGTTTTAATTATTAAAGCTTGTGTACTTTACTTTAGATAAAGATGAGTGTGCCACCAGAAATGGACAATGTAATCACATATGTGAAAATACATATGGCAGCTACAAATGTCGATGCTTTTTAGGATACAAACTGCTTCCAGATGGTAGAACGTGTTTAGGTAAGTAGTAGTATAGGGAATGGGGGTTCCAGCGCAATCTCAACACGGGTAAGACCCGTGTCAAAAATCCACCTACGGAAACAACCCACTCCAAGTGTGGTTGGGGGCAACAGCGCAAATATGTTAGTCTATATATGGAGTGCGAAGAATGTAAGAGAACTTTTAAGAAAGAAGCGGATTTGAAAAAGCATTTGAAAATGAAGACGAAGTGTATGAGCAGTTATGATTGTGGATGTGGTAAGAAGTTTGAGACTAAGGTTAAATTGTTTTGGCATTGTCAGGACTGTGAGTACGACTACGACGACTTAAAAAGTGCTTGGTATTAGGTATAAAATATTTCCTATTATATAGATGGAATCCCAAAGCAACTTCAGCACGGTGTCAATACCCGGTAACGGTGAGATTGACGTTAGACAGTTTTGGCGTCAGTCAGAAAGGAAGGTTAAAAGGACTCTCCGAAAAGGTATAGAAGAATTAGGAGCCCTGAAAGCGAGCATAATGGTAGAAGTAAGTTTGTCAAAAGACGAGGTAATGACGACAGCAATGTTGCGATCAAAGTCGTTAGTGATATTAGAATCCACGAATCTGGATAGGTCACTCAGTGAAGCCTTAGAAGCGATAATGGAGTCGCTGTCTAACTACACGAAAGAAGGATCGGGTTGGACAGTAGAGGAGGTTGAAGGAATAGAGATAAGTATAGCCAGGTACGTACCCATACGAGGGGGGAGTTACGTACCGCTACCAACGTGGGTAGAAAGGAAGAAGGCAATCGTTAACGTAAAGAATGACGACAACCGCTGCTTTATGTGGGCAATACGATCCGCACTGTATCCAGCAGAGAAGGATCCATGTAGGACAAGTAAGTATCCCACAGACGATTTAGAGTGGGATGGTGTGGAATTTCCCATGCAGTTGATAGACATCCCCATATTTGAGGAAATAAACGATTTAGCAATTAACGTTTACGGAGTCAGAGACCAAACGATAGTACCACTAGTGTTGTCAAAGAGTAAAGGAGAACGAATACACCTTTTCTACCACGGCGGACATTATTCGTGGGTTAAACATATTAGCAGACTATTTTACAGACACACCAAACACAAAGGCAAGAAATACTTCTGCGATTGCTGCTTATTATCCTTTACCAGCGTTAAAGCTCTAAAGGATCACGACGAAATATGTCGCGGAGTCGAAGAAGTGGCGCAACGGATCCAGATGCCCACAGATAAGAACCTAGCGTACTCAGACCATCAAAAGCAGATGCAAGTGCCTTACGTGATATATGCAGACTTTGAAGCGTTGATAACTAAGGAAGAGCAGAAAAGTGGTGCCACGAATAAGGTGGGATTACACGAGATCTGCTCCTTTGGTTACATAGTAGTCAGATCAGACGGTAAAGCAAACCCTCCTGTGATTTACCGAGGCAAGAACGCAGCTAATAAGTTCCTAGAAGCATTGCGAGAAGAGGAGGGGGAGATAAGAGAACAATTAAGACGTCCAAAGAAGATGGAATTTACCAAAGAGAACCAGGAGGCTTTTAACAAGGCAAAAAAATGCCACATTTGCCAACATACGCTTCTTCAGTTTGGAAGACGAGCCAAGAAAGCGTGGGATGAAGATGGAAAGTATCTAGGAGAAGCTCATTTTAAATGCGGGAAGTATGCTAAGAAAGGTGAGAAGCCGGGAAAGCCCTCCACGCACTGCATTCACTGCCACAAAGCATTTGTTGAGGATTTCTATGTGGATAAGGTTAGGGATCACTGCCACATCACGGGTAAATACAGAGGAGCGGCTCATTGGAAATGCAATATAAACTTCAAAGTAAATCCAGACATGGAGATTCCGGTGTTCTTTCACAACCTCCGCGGTTACGACTCCCATTTGCTACTACAAGGAACAGACGGCTCCGACGTCAAATGCATACCCAACAACAAAGAGCGCTACATGTCCGTAACTGTGGGTAAGCTAAAGTTCTTAGATTCGCAGCAGTTCATGGCGGACTCCTTAGCAAACTTGGTTAAATACAACACGGAGTTCCCCATTTCCAGTCAATACGGCGCGGAAAGGAAAGGAGTCTACCCATACGAATACATGGATTCCTGGGATCGATTCAAAGAACCCCTACCACCCAAAGATCGCTTCTACAGCACCCTAAACGAGTCCGGCATAAAGGATGAGGAGTACCAGCATGCGTTAGACGTGTGGGAAAAGTACTCCTGTGAGAACATGGGTGACTACCACGACATCTACCTAAGGTCTGACGTAGTGCTGCTCGCAGATGTTTTCCAAAGCTTCAGAAAGATGGCTATGGAATATTACGGATTGGATCCCGCTAATTTCTACACGGCTCCTGGGCTCAGCTGGAGTGCTTTGTTAAAGAAGACAAATGCGCAGTTGGATCTCCTAACGGAGTACGACATGTATCGGTTTATGGAAGACGGTATTCGTGGCGGCGTATGCGGACCCAGCCGACGTTACGCCCGCGCAAACAACCCCTTAGTAGAGCACGACCCAGAGAAACCAACCACATACATTTACTACCTGGATGCGAATAACCTTTATGGTTGGGCAATGTCACAGTACCTACCTGTGAGAGACTTCGAATGGGATCCAGTGAAGCCGATAGACTTCTACATGCAGGTAGGAAAGGAGGAAGACAAGGGTTACGTCTTAGAAGTGGATCTGGAGTACCCAGAGCGCCTGCACGACGAACACAATGAGTTCCCCTTAGCACCAGAAGCGATAGAGATACCATTTAAGCAGCTAAGTCCGCTGCAAAAGCAAATGTGCCCTGGTTACAAACCGTACAGGAAACTAACTATGAACCTGATGGATAAGAAGAAGTATGTGGTACATTACCGCAACCTGCAGTTCTACGTGCGACACGGAATGCGCGTAGAGAAGATCCACAGAGTCCTAAAATTCACGCAGGAGCCCTGGATGCGCCCCTACATTGACTTTAACACGCAAAAGCGTACCGCAGCGAAAAATGACTTCGAGAAAAATCTCTTCAAACTGATGAACAACAGCGTGTTCGGAAAGACAATGGAGAACATCCGCAAGCGCGTAAGCGTAAAAATAGTCAGCACCAAAGAGGAAGCAGAAGCATACGTGTCACAGCCAGGCTTCGTTAGATACGTAGAAATGCTGAACTTCTACGCGATTCACATGAAAAGGGCAAACCTCTTACTAAACAAGCCCGTTTACACAGGCTTTACGGTGCTGGATCTATCAAAGCTGCTTATGTACGAGTTCTACTACGATAAGCTTAAGCTAAAGTACGGAGACCGCTGTCGCCTCCTATACACAGACACCGACTCCCTAATTCTAGAAGTGCAAACGGAAGACGTTTACAAAGACTGCCTCCCCGACATAGACGAGTACGACACCAGCGGTTACCCGAAGGAGCACTTCCTTTACTCTGCGAAGAATAAGAAGGTAATTGGGAAGATGAAAGACGAAATGTTAGGAAAACCCATCGTGGAATACGTGGGTCTGAAACCAAAGATGTACAGCGTGCTAAAGTTAGACGGCGTAGAAAAGAAAGCTAAAGGCGTAAAAAAGTATGTGGTTAAGAAGGACATTACGCACGAGTCCTACCTCAACGTATTACGAACACGCAAGGAACAGCGGCATAAGATGAACAGCCTGCGCAGCTATGGTCATCAGATACATAACGTCACGCAGGAGAAGGTGTCACTGTCTGCATTTGACGGTAAGCGATGGATGTGTGATGACGGAGTGCATACGATAGCATTCGGACATCACACGATAAGCAGTTCTTCTTTGACGAACCCACGCGTGGGACCATCATGAAGATAATACAAGATGGGCTGGCCCTTCTTAGCTATCGCACTTCGGATCTGATAAGTTTCCAAAGACCAATTAGGATCCGTAGCTCTTTTGGATCCTCCTTCTAATTCACCCGACTCATAGAGATATCGAACCGTGACATCGCCTAATCTTTTTTCCTGGGGGAAGACCGCCCTCGAACTTCTGATGAAGGACTTGTGTTCCACGTGTTTCTTTTTTATGGCATCCTTGGGTTTCATTCCCGTAACCCTGGCCGCCTCGTTGTTCGAAGCTGCGACGACCTGGGGGAGCCTCTGGGCCCATTCCCTGTTGCGTTTGGAGGGATCTTCCAGCTCTTTCCAATACTGGTACCCAAAGAGACGCTCGGCCAAGGTCTTATTAAATCTTTCGACGATGCTCTGACCCCTGTGGTACTCAGCTTCGGCTCTCCTAATCTTAGTGTCGTGGTCTTTCAGGGTCTTAGTAACCACGCCCATAAACTCCGTCCCCGCATCCACTTGCAGCAGCTTAGGCCATTTCAAGACGCGCTTATAAATCCTACCTAGGGCTTCTGCGACTTCCCCAGAATCCTTGCTGGTTATGGGTTCGGCGTCCTTGTATCTGCTTGCGATATCAACTACGGTCAAAGCGTACCTATAGGTCTTCTTTCTCACCTTGTCGTGCGGTAAGAAAAGCAAGTCCGCCTGATGAACTTCATTAGGGGTATTTACGGTGAAGCTGGGCCTGGGAATGTACTTAGGCACGGGAAGATAAACCTGCCAGAGGGTTTGTTTTCTTAGCCAGTTCTTAGCCGTTTCTTCTGATACCCTGGCCGCGGTCGCGAGTTTCTTGATAGCTGACGCTCCTCTCCAATAGCCTTCCGGCCCATAGTAAATCCTTTTAAGTTTGTCCTCTACGCGGCCCATTATATGAATTCCAAAACAAGATTGATTTGACGTCCGTTAAAATCCACCGTCTTTCCGTCCACTTTAATGGTGATGTTTATGCTTTCTACCAAATTAGACAAGTCATAGCTCAAAGAAATGGGAGTGTATTCTACCAGGTCAAATGGATTACCTTTGGGTAGAAACTTGGACATAAGAGAAGACTTTTCTCCATTGTTGTAACTATGGACCAAGTCGCAATAGACTTCGTAAGAGGATGCGACTTTCCATTTTACATCATATGTACTGCCGCTATTTATCGTGGTACTAGTAAGGCCCAGGAGTTCTACCAATGAACTGTCCTTCAAATTAGCGCTTCCATTATTTTTCTTAAATGTCATTTCATGGGGTAATCCTGTGGTAAGAGTATATCCATGCTTTGCTAGCTCCTTAGCCAGTGTTATAGGTGTGTATTGGGAATCTGGTATTTTTAGTTTGGCGGCATTGTCAACGACAAAGCCATCAATTAAATTATACCAAGAATTGTACAAAGAGCAACTAACCAACCGAACCCTTTCCGCGCGGATGGGAGGATTCAGATAAGTGGTAAAGTCATTCTTGTCGCTTTCCAAAAAGACGATCATTATATTAGATACGCCAAGGCCACGCCTCCTGCCAGCCCTGCGACTCCTACAAAGACCAATTCATTGTCTTTTTGTTTCTTAGAAGGCTGGTAGTAATTCTTGAACTGAGGCTTTCTTAACCTAAAGTCGGGGTGCGCCTGTGCATAAAGTCTAAAGGCGTAGTCTGTGTTTTCGAAGTTCTTATCCGCCTGCATTTTGTCTTGGTAGTTCTTGTCCAACCAATCCCTGTAAGCTTGTCTTTTTTCATTCCAAGCTGCCACGTCCCGCTGATATTTCTCCAGCGCTAAGTCGTGTCTTTTCCTTTCGGCGTTAGATTCTGCGTTTCTATCACCGCTAACTAATTTATCCAGATATCTACCACCATAATTAGCCCCTGTAAATGCTAAAGCTGCAATGACTCCACCTGCGACTAAGCTAACCATTATACATTAGGTAGGTACTTTTCCTTCCGTAGATAATCCTTTACCATGATAGCCCCGCCAACGGCAGCGGTCATCTTAGCAAAATTAGCGAAGCTCTTGCTTGGGTCTTCAGTAAAGTCTTCTTTGAGCACTTTCTTACCTACCCAACCAATACCCGCAACGATGGAAGTAATGATAGCTGCTTCTTCAACAGTTTTCAACAACGCGGTCGACATTATATTACAAAGCGAGAAGGTTACTCCATTTCAGGGATCTTACTCTTTTTCGTCTCTACAGGTGCGTGATATGTTGCGGCCTCCCACTTTACTTTTGGCTTCGTAGCCCGCCATTGTAAGTAAAGGCTGCCTGCTGCTATAGCGACTCCTAACGCGCCAATGACGTACCCAGGATTGATAAAGGATTCCTCTTCCTCCACCTTTTCCTCCTTCTTTGCTTTGTTCTTTTTATTCATCTCCGCGAGCTTCTTTCCGGCAGCGACTCTGCCCGGAGATTTAGCCTTGGTAATCTTGGTATCTTCTACGGGAGGTTGTTCTTCGGTGTCACTCATCTTATATTAAGGGACTTGAAGGACTTGACAAGTAACTTGATGACGACTTGACAATGACTTGGCAATGACTTGACAACGACTTGACTAAGTACTTGAGAATGACTTAAGGACGACTTGACTAAGTACTTGAGGTGACTTGACAACGACTTGACTAAGTACTTGAGGTGACTTGACAACGACTTGACTAAGTACTTGAGGCGACTTGATCAGGTACCTCAGCAAGTGCCGCCTGGAAGACCTTTTCGACTTCTCTGTCCTTCTTGAAGTCCTTCCAAGATGTTCCAAAGAAACCTAGTACCTCCTTCAAGTCGACGTGCTGAGCTACGTGCAAAGCCGCAGAGGCGACTGCCATTAACTTACCGCACTTCAAAGACAACCACCCGCAGGTTATCTTAAGTTCTTGGGCGATGACATAGTCCTCGCTAATGTCCTTCCGTAGTTGCTCCACGTCGTCTATGGGCAGCGTAAGTCCAAGTAATTTAGTCGCGAACTTAATAGCGGAATCTGCTACGGCGTCCGTGATCTTACTTGCAAGGGCGGCCTCGTACCTCTTATGGAACTTCTTAACCTCCTCTTCCGACAACTTATTAACCTGCTCATGGGTAAGTTCCTTGCCTATCATTTCTTTGCACTTCCCAGAAGACACCAGGATGTTAAGTTGTTCCTTAAGGTTACTTTCATCTAACTGTGTGGGGACTTCATCTAAGAGCTGCTCAATCTCCATATACATTAACGTCATAAGGAAACCTCAAAGAGAAAATCATTTTGGAATGTTGGTGCGTCTTTAAATGCCGCATGTATTCGTGCAGCTGTTCCTTGCTTATCTCACCGCCGTAGTCGCTTAAAATGGTTTCCAGGTCAGACTTGCTCGGAGTATAAAATACTACGAGAGAGCCTATGTTTTCCCTAAAGGGCTTAGAGACGCTGGTAAGCTGCTGCGAGAGCAACCAAACGCTGATATTGTCGTGTCTACCGCTGAAGGCGAGCTTCACTAATTCAGAGGTGCGCCTTTTTACGTCGTCCCCACAGGCAATGTCATCCAGTATGAGTAAAGTCTGCGTACTCGCTCGTCGAGCCTCGTGAGATGAGAATTGCTTGTGCCAGAACTTCAAATGGCTGGATAACTCGTTAGGATCTAAGATATCTACGAAGAAGTCATCATCTTTCACTCCTATACCCGTCCAGGTGCGGTTATTCACATAGGTGGGGCATAATAGCACTATGTAGTCAAAGCGGTATCTAAAGGATCCTAATAGCTGCTCTACCACGAACTGGGTCTTTCCGCAGCCGGTGGGTCCTACTATCAGAGCGTTACAAGGCATGTGATCTGGGTTCATATATAGATGGAACCAGTGGAAGCAGTAAGAAGGATCGCCGGCGACGCAAAGGATAAAAAAGACACCATAGAAATGCAAAGGGAGGAGATAGACCGGTTAAAAGAGCGCGTACAGGAATTGTACGATGAAATGTGTGGTCTGAAGCGCGCGGAACGGTTTGGCGCGCTTTTGACAATGGCGACGTGGGCTAAGGAGTCCATTAAGGACTTCATTCGATATCCCCCATAGATATATGGACTGCATTACGTGCGAACTACCTGCTGACTGCATCATCGTTACCCCTCCGACGCCTCGTAAGAAACACAGCCGCTGTCACTGTAATAAGGTATTCTCTGAAGAAGACTTCATTGGACATTGGTGTCCCGCGGATACTAAAGCACAAAGGACTTTAGACGACGCTCGAGAAGAGTAAGAGGTCGCAAAGAAGATCTTACTAAGCCCCAGCAAGAGGAATTAGCATAGGTCTTTCTTTTTTATTGTTATTTTGTTAAATGCTGCAAAGAGGTCTCAAGTAAGGACCTATTTTTTATTGTTATTTTGTTAAATCATCGTAATCGAAGAATGGTTAACATGATTATCTTTTTGCTGGTTTCAACAATGAGAAAGAATGATACCTCATCTTTTAATGGGGGTTTAACAAAATAACAATAAAAATAGACCCTATCCTAAAACCCTCTTACAGGGTTTAACGATTTAACAATAAAAAATAAGGTATATATAATGAAGTGCGTGCAATGTGATAGAGCTTTTAGTAGCAAGCAGCGACTGCAATACCATCTTTCCAAGAAAGTCTGTCAGAAGACCATCAGCACTGTTTGCGGTGACTGCGGTAAGGAACTCTCCACAGTACAGGCCCTACGATATCACCGCGAGCATAGAGTCTGCCTTAAAGGTCATTGCCGCCGATGCGATGAACCCCTCTTTGAAGAAAACTGGCATAAGTACCGCTGCCGTCGCTATGACCTCACAGATGTGGTCTGCGAGACCCACGGCGATTTAGCAGAGCGATGTTGCCCCCTTGAAACCGGCCGGGTGCTCACGCGACGTAAGAAGGAGATCGACGAAGACTTCGTATGCTTCGACGACTATGAGGGTGTAAGGTGGGAGAATAGGGAACACTGGGATGGCATCTGCGACCGATGTGGCTGTATACGTAGCGGCCAACATATTTGGTGCTGCCTTTACGATGGCCCTAAGCCCTTAGATCATTATCTGTTGGTAAGAAAAGAGTGGAATCTACTTAAGGTATAATGTTACCTTACATCGCAGCGTTCCTAGGAGGTGTGACTATTACCTTATCAGCGTATGAAATGGCGGAAAAAATGAGGGCAGACACAGCAGATGACTACTTATCCGCCCATGAAGAGGATTAGTCGCACAACGGATTATCCTCCGCTCGACGTTCGATGTCAAACTTCCATCGGCCGTTTACCTTACCATGACTGCGTAGGTGTGTATATTCTTCACCCTGCAGTATGTATCTCACGCAGTCAGGCGCCCAAAGGCTGTATTCCTGACCGTCGCGTTCTAAGACCAACCTCAAACGGTCGATGTCTTCGAATGCGACGTAATTTTTTATTCGGTATGAAACGCCTTGCAGCAGATCTCGCCAGTATGTTTGTTTAAGAATCATTATACCTATGGAATATCTTAAGGTGCGTGCTTAAGGTGTTGGGGCCTTTGAAGGCCTTTACGCACCAAGGACAAGGGGTACGTACGTCGGCCATGTACTCGGCTATTTCCCTGGTCAGCATATCGTAATCATTGCTTACGATGGTCAGGTAACCATTCTCTTCGAATCTTTCTAACATCACCTTTTGTTTGTCGGACAGGACTCCGTTGCCTTTAGGTGTTTTCAGTTCGATGCACAGCCCATTATATTTTTTATGACTGTTGAGAATCAACAGGTCGGGTTGCCCTGCCTGGTAGCCCTTCTGCCAGCATTTAATGCGCTTATTTGAGGTGTCTTGCAGTTCTCCTAAGCCAGGGACTATGATTGCATATGGGTAGAACCTGCGAACGTTGTATACGACCCGATTATGTAGGTCAGACTCGGTCTCTATTTTAAACTTCATCTTATTTGGGCTATTGAAGCGCTTCTCCAGCTCGTAGTTACCATTCTTTCTAAGCGCAGGTAGGACTTCCTCGAAGACCCAGCTACGCAGCTCCACTGCTTTAGGTAGCTTGGAGCTAAATATCAACTCATACAACCCAGGTTCCGAAATGAACACGGATTGTGGGTGGATAGTAGAAGGGGAACGGTTTGGGACCCCTTGCATGTCAACCCATCTTTTCTGGTATTTTTCGGAGACATGATCCCTGATGGCCTTCTTGGTGTTCTCGTAATCTAACGCCGCAGCCACCTCCTTTGCTTTAAAATACAATTGGTCGCCTTGCACTAGGCATTGCAGTTTGGTGTCGTCGTTTTCAAATACGCGAAGCATTATATATGTAAGGAATATTCTTTATCCTTTCGCTTGACTCAAGGAACTCGAGTCTAGTAGGCAACGCTTTTTAGCTGATTCATTTCTACACTCAGTTGCGCGTCTGAGACTACGAAGATATATGCGTTGATCTTAGTAGTGTCGCTGGCGTCTTTGGTGCGCTTGATCTCCAACGTAATACCGTCCTGGGTATTTACCAGCCGCAATCCCTGTCCATGTAGGTCTTCGTCGTTCGTCGTGCGCATGTCGATCCACAGCGCATACTTATCCTTAAAGAATTCCTCGGGGCTAATTTGGTCGCCAAACTTACGTGCGACTTCCCGGTACATATCCGCGGGCTTTATCCCTTGTGAGTAAACCTTATTAGGCACTCCGTTAATGCTAACGCCTACGTTAGTGATGTTAGGATTAAAGAACGCCTCAGAGTCACGCACTCCTGCCGTGTATGTCTTTGCGAACAGCAACATTATCCCTGTAAGGCTGCGCCTGGGAAGGTTAATGCTTTGGTTGATGACCTCTTCGACGTTATTTGTAAAGCTGAACGTCTTGTACATCACGACGTGATCGTAAAGGAAAGCCTTCCCGGAGCTGTATTCCATACCGGCGCTACGTGCTAAGTCTTCGCTGTATACCGTTTCGTACTGCAGCTCTAAGTTAGTAACGGAGTATGGGTGGACGGCTGAGGAACTTACGTCCTTTCCCTGTAGGATGTTCGTAGTGTCTGCTAGGGTTACTTCGAACTGCAGCTCGCTTAGCTGCCTTGGGTAGTATGCACCGTGGTTCGTGATAACTTCGAAATCTAATGGAACTACATGCTTAGTACCATAAGCCGTCTTTATTTCGTCTTCTCCTGAGGCGCCAGAGGTTGCGCTTCTTACCTTGCGTATGGCATCACTGGCGATTCCCTGCTCTATCCTTTGCGCGCGGTCAAATGCAGTCAACCATAAGTCTTTGTACGTGGTATACAAATCATACCTGTTTAAGTCCAGCAAGGATTCCCCGGCGAACTTTACGCGTATTTTGGAAACAAGGTTTCTACCTGCATTATTGACGACGTAACGCACGTCCGCAGTGTTTGGTTGTATTGCTAGGTCAAACCTTAGCGCCAGGGTGCCAGGAACCAACACTAGGTTATCCGTTAGGCGGGGCACGCCTACGTACAGGGTTTCCCCTGGCTTAGCGCTGCTGGGGGTAAAGGTGACCCGGTGAAAGGTGCGTTCTGCTTTCAGTCCGCCAACCTGCTTAGGTAATATGTTGGGGTTTAACTTTGAGCTTATCATATATAATGGAAGTAGAAGGAACGGATTTTGACCCCACCACCGAAGAAGGCCAAGTCGATATTAACGACGAAGAATACGACGCATGGACTAAAGGCGCGGATACCGAACCTCACATCTACGACATGGCCTTAATAAGTAGGTATGGTGATAGATGGAGAAGCTTCAAGGCCACCTTGAATCGCATGTGGCAATCGAGAAACCACGGCAGCCCCATCCCTGAGTACTTAGAGCTTCAAAACATAGGTGAGCAGGGGGCAACTGCGCGGGAGACTGTAGAGTGGGCAACTCGAGAGCTAGAGCAGCGCTACAGCAACTTCGATGCTGATGATGTAAAGCTCACGGAAAGGGGAAACAAAGTCCGCATAAGCGTTCAAGACATGAGATATCCCGACAAAAACCGCTGGACAACCCCACAAAACCTCTTCGATGAGGAGGGTAACGTTAGGGGTGACGTCTCGAGATTAAAAGGCTTTCAACTAGCTACCCGAAGCGCGTTAGAAAGGTTGGCAGCCTTGAACGACAGGGTTGCGTTAGAAAAACGCGCTGAGGGGTTGCAAGAAACGTTGGATGAAAGGGAGGAAGAATATATGAAGCAAAACCGACTACTTACTGATGCTCAAAAAAGACAACTTGACAGCAAGGACCAAACGATAGTGGAAATAATAGAACAAAGAAACGAGGCTCGACGCGAAAGAGACCAAGTCCAAAGAGCCTTCGATCTTGTCCTGCAAGACCTGGACATAAGCAATGAGGAAGGAAAAAACTTGCGTACCACCATATCCGGCTCTCTAGAGGAACGGCGGCAGTTAATTACACGAATAAAGACTATGGAAGAGCAAGTCAGACAAATGGACCAGGCTATTGAAGACCTGGAGGGACAAATAGAGCGGCAGCAAGAAGTAATCGAGGACCAAACTCGTACCGAGGAAGAAAGGGAAGCAGCTCAAAGGGAAGTGGAGGCCCTCGAAATACGCCTTGCGGAATTGCGGGCTCAAAAGGAAAACCTGGAAAAGGAGCTGGGACTTACCACCAAGGAAAAGGTAAAAAGAGCCCTTTTGAAGTATGGCGTTCCGCTGGCATTCGCCGTCGCTATTTCGAGCGTAGTAGGAGTTATCCTATCCGCTCTTAAGGCTACAGGTGCAGGCGTAAAGAAATTAGGCAATGGACTAACGGACTTGGGAAAAAAGATGGCAGCCGGTCTTCCTGGGCTGCTGGGTTCAGTTGTTTCCTTGGCACTTAGGGCCGGCGGCGAACTGTTGAAGTTTGTAGGGAATAACGTCTGGATCTTGGTCGTCGCTATTGGGGTGGTCCTCCTGAAGAAGATGAAGGCTTGATCTTCTCATCGGACGGTGTCCTGCTTTGAGGATAATGAAAGACGGTATTAGCACCGCCCTGGTAATTTGGAACCAACGGCAACACACTCATGGTAGAAATGGGCTTATGACTCCAGGCTGCATTAGCGGGCCTGCGACCTATGCGATTTATCCCAAACTTGCCGTCATCAGAAGTGACTTGCAACTTAGCATATTTACAATTGGCTAGCATATGAAAAGTCACTGGCGTTAGGTCTTCAGTGGACCTAGTGTAGGGCTCCATCGAAAAATGGGTAACTTTCCTGGTGTTCGTTGAAGTTCGATAAGGAAGCAGGGGCTTATTATTCTCATCGATAAGCCTAAACCCCACATTCGCATGCGTATTTGCATTAATGCTAATAGTGCAAATGACCAATGCAGTTCCCCCAACCTCAACCCACAGTCCAACGTCATGCCAAGCGCCGTTGTCATATCCCTCTTCATCTAAGCGGTGGGTATAACGCGTTTCCCTCACGTATGGATTCATATATTACAGGGAACAAGTTCCCTTCTAGAGGCTCATTACCGTCAAAGTGCTGATGGTCATGTGGTTATAGACAGTATTCCTTTGATTTTCTATGCTATTTATGCAAACACTCCCGGTGTCATCTACTCTTATCTGCAGCTTTACCTTTCCGTGGCAATCAGCAACCATGTGGAAAGTCCAAACGGAAAGATTCTCAGAGCTATTCGTTGGCGGCTCTACTGAGAAATGCGTAGGCTCCCTGTTGTTTGTCTTCGCGCGCATGGGCTGTAATACTCCATTGTCGTCACAGAAACGAAATCCTACATTCGCACTGCTAACGGCCCCCAAAGAAATGCTGCATAATATCAATTTCTTTCCTGAGTAATTCAAATTCACGGACATGCCCGTGACATCAACCCAAGATGCCTGGGTGTATTTTTTCTCGCCTGTGTAAGTCGTATAGACACAATCTACTCCAGCTACGTAGGGGTTGTTCATCGCCATATATAATAACTCAGACCAATGCTTGCGGCTGCTAGGCCGGCTTTTAGTAAGTTATGGTCATATTCCTCAGGTATCGCAGGTAGGACCTTCTTTGATGGTTTCTTAACTGTGGGTAGCTTCGTTTCGTGTGACTTTTTCGGCTTCTCTACGAAGTGAGGAATGTTCCTAAGAGTGTCAGAGTTCACGTCATTCGCCCCAAACTTCATATCCTTAGTAGCTCGTTGAAGTTTGTTGTTGTATCCTACTACAGAACCAGTATTTATAGATAAATTACTAGGCATTAACCAACAACCCGGGGCTACTGCATAGTCCAACCTCGCCTTAGAATTTTGTATGGCTAGTTGGTAACGCTGTACGCCCTTGCTAATGTCGCCCTCCAAGATTGAACTTTCAAATAAGATCAAGGCTTCGGCTCGCGTTTCTTCTGCGGCGCCAGTATTTCCGATTATGCTGGATCGGGTGTTTACCTGAGCTCCAAGGATAGAATACACGTAAGCTTCTATGCTGCGGTTTAAACGGGCAAGGCCGGCTTTGGTTAGTCCTTTACCTTCTGGGGGTATGAAATTAAGATATTGCTTTGTTTGCTCGTCGTTGGTAATTTTGATAATCAGTGGATTAGCCCCTGCATACTTACCGCCCTCGTCTTTGAACAAAGGTCCGTCTCTAACTTCCTTAGTGGTCTTAGCGTTTGGTTCAAAGAAGGTGCTACTGTCGTGAGTTTCTTTGTGATACCCAGTGTTCCATCGTAGATTCAACGCATGAACTTCCTTATCGCTTAGCTCGTGTCCACCAATCCCCCAATAAGCCCAAATATGCCCCAGACCATTGTTAGCGCCGGCAGTGCATCGGAAATCCTTCCCTACAACGTCAAACTCCTTACAAAGTCTGTCATAAGCCGGCACGCTGTATTTATTATCTCTTGGATAAAACGTGGCATCTCCCGGCAGCGCAATAACACCCATTTCATGCAGTATTCTTCTAACCGTGAAGTGAAAATGAAACATAAATATTGAATTCTTCATCAAGCTTGCGCTTACACCACAGCCGCTAGTGGCACACCAAACTGCAAAGTTTAGTTGCTGCGGCCAATAACGCATGTTAGGACCGCTTAACCATTCATGAGATTCCTTAGCGGTGGTATGATTAATGGGTACGTCTTTGAAGATATCCCGCACCTTTAACGGAAAGGAATGCTTGTTAGAAATCCGCATGTTCAGCGTTAGGTCCAAGCTTGGGTGTTTATCAAATGAAACTGCGGGTATCGGATAAGTACTGGTACCAAGCAATAATTCCTTTGACCAACCTTGCGCGGGCTTATGTTCAACATATGTTGGCTTAGGCTTATGTTCAACATAACCAGAATTCTTCAGTTGATCGTCTATCTGATTAACCAGCGTAGGTTTCAAATCCTCATTACTGTACATTCTGGAGCCGTTATAGTAAATACCATCGGGCCTTCTTTCGAACTTACTAGCATCCGCGTGCGGAAACATCTTCCTAAATGCTCTCCAATTCCAGTAATTCCGGTTGTCATGATGTGGCTGCTCCTCTATGTTATTTCCAAAAGCGTCGTACATTAGTATATATAATGGATGTTATACCATCAGCACCTCCACTCTATCCTGATTTACCTACAAAACCCAATGAATTGAATGCCGAGAACTTCCGCTTGAATAAGGCAAATCTAATCCTCGCTTACTTAGAGGGTCAAACGAAGCACTATGAGGAGGTCAGGAAAAAGTATGCTAGAGCCCGAAGCATATTACATAAAATCGCGATAACTTCCGGCTCCATGTCCGTGGCGTTAACAGGCTCTGGCGTTGCTACTTCGCTTACTGGGCCGGGAATAATCGTTGGAGTTCCTTTGGCCGGCGTTGGGGCAGCTTGTGGTATCATTTCGGCTGTTGCTACGGGTATTATGAAAAAGCTATCCACGAAAATATCCAAGCATGACAAGACAATAGCTCTGTCTAGGGCTAAAGTAAATACTATTACCGACCTTGTCTCAAAGGCTTTGCGTGACAGAAAGATAGACGACGTAGAATTCTCGCTTATCTTAGCCGAAGAAGACAAATACGAGAAATTAAAGACGGACATAAGGAATAAAAAAACAGTCGTAAAAGATCTTTCCGAGGAATCTCGCAAAAAGATCTACCAGGAGGCAAAAGAAGAGCTTCAAAGAAAGCTTGCTCAGTAAACATCTGCTTCGAAAAGAGCGTGACGGGATTCTATTTACATATCGAACGTCAGTCTAGAAAATATGCAGATTAGTTTCACAAATCTATTTCACAAATGTGAAACGTTTTCACAAATGTGAAAGAAAATTGTGAAGGTTTTGATTGGCTGAAAACATATGACGTAATCGTTCACTATCTTCTTGGAATCCATCCTAACAGGGGGTGGTTGGGGTCTATCTTGTAAAATATTTCGTAAATTACGTCAGGGTAATAAGGAATATCCTTATCCAGCCGACAAAACATCCACTCGGCTTTTGTCATATCAGAAACCTCGGGAATAGACTTGCCGGTAATTTCAGACAAAAGATAGGGAATAGCTTTGTAATATTTCCCTAGTTTTAATTTTTTCAATGTCTTCCGTAGACTTTGTGGGGTTGGCTCTTCTAAATGGTCTATGATTTTCTTCTTTACTTCGTTGTCTAAATATACCGGTCGATAACCTTGGATATGACTCATCCAGTCCCTAAAGTATTTTATTCTTTTGTATGGCGTCTTCTTACGACCTCCGTTGGAATAATATTGTTCCCTGGTAGCACAAGGCACGGCATTACGAATATTTTTACCGCACTCGTAACACTGTGCTGACGTGTCGTCTTCTATTTGCATTTTCTTACCACAACAAATATACTTATTTGGTTTAGTAGGTACAAACTTGGGTTTCAAGCACTTTACACAGAAATCATAAACAAACTCTTTACAATCTTCGCACTCCATATATAGACTAACATATTTGCGCTGTTGCCCCCAACCACACTTGGAGTGGGGATTGTCCGTAGGTGGATTTTTGACACGGGTCTTGCCCGTGTTGAGATTGCGCTGGAACCCCCATTCCCTATACTACTTAAGTATTGGGCATTCACATGAAATTTACCACTTCAGTTGCCTCATCTTTCACCTTGAATGCAGTGAATTTTAATTATTAAAATAATGCTTACATGAGACCCTAGCAGAGAGAAGAGAGGAAGCCTCCACAGTAACAGCCGAGGCAGCTATACCACGCTATTTTCTAAATTGACTTTGGAAATTATTTTCTGCCCACTTATCAAAACGTATTTATTAGAAATTTTGATGCATCCATTTTTTATAGCTTCAAACGAAATGGATTTTCCACCAAGTCTCGTCCCAACACCATCTGTCACATATAGAAACGACTACTCGTCCATGTTGGAAATGGTTTGCAGTTTTGACTTTCCTGCATGGAACAACGTATCATACCTTATTGAATGGTATGCGAACTCAATCAAACCTGTTAATAACGAGACATGGTGCACTGCAGAGGAGGGAGAA
This sequence comes from Actinia tenebrosa, assembly GCF_029948245.1. NCBI lineage: Eukaryota > Metazoa > Cnidaria > Anthozoa > Actiniaria > Actiniidae > Actinia > Actinia tenebrosa. The sequence goes on from NW_028292584.1 coordinate 9,398,017, forward strand.
AGAACAAGCAATCACAGCAGCTGTACCAGAAGGCAGAGTGTAATTACATTATCTCAACACTTTACAATTGGCGATACGGTGAGCTATTTTGATATAAAATGCGGATCAACAATGACTGCACATGCAACAAAAATACTCAAGCCAACATTTCTGAAGATCATAACAAACGGACTATTTTCAGGTTTGGTGCAAACTTTACATGAAGTTCTCGACAAGTTCCAAAAACAACTGGACAGAGAGTGGAATTCAGAGTAACCAATTCTATGTTGGTATTGAGGTAAATTTAACTTGTCATTATCTCATTATTTGTTCCTCAAGCTTGCTAATATTTGCTTCCCTTGGATGGACTTCAAAAGATTTTGTAATCTTCATATTATGAGGTTGAAAAACCTTCTTAATGTTCTTTTCCGACCTTTTGCTAAGTATCTTTTGGGAGCTAGTTTCATTTTTAATAACAGACCTTCTTAATTTTTAAGGATCTATACCAGCTATTTAACTAATTTACCTTGTTGGTATTTTCAGGTTTCCCCACGCCATGTCATCGTTGACCAATGTGAAGTTCTCGGCAGAACGAAGAACATTAGTGTCACCTTAAGACCAACTGTTCCTATTTTGCCTTTTATGAATCTCCATGTGACTGACAGTGTGATTGTGTATGTGATGATATCAGAGAAGACACAGGTTTCTGTCAACAAATGCAGGGTTGAATTAAAGACAGAAGACATCACCATCGGAAAAACAATAAATATTGGTGGAATCTGGGGGAAAGAAAATCATACCAACTTTTTCCATTTCAAACAAGAGACGTCCAGTCCAGACTGGTTTTCTGGTGTATATCAAATGCCTTCAATGAAGGTAAGCAATCAATGAAGATATTTCTATGATGGATATCTCTATTCATAATTTCACTTACATTTAAAGGTCACAACGCATCCCAAACAATTCCAGTATGGGAATTGCTTTATTATGTCAGGAAAACATCTACGTACGTTTGACTCAAGGTAAGAGGTCCATATCTCAGATATCTGTTTTTACTTGCTATCAATATTGTATTATATGATGAAAATTTACTTTTCTTAAGAGGATTACCAAATTGCACAGTGCTACTATGATGTTCTACTGCCTTCTTCATTTGATTGATTCACCTTATATTGCATTTCGCAGAATCGTTTCTCTTAGACAACCCGGCTTTTTTGTGATGTACACAAATGAAGACCAAAAACTGCAGGTATATCAATTTCGTTAAATTCTTGTCTTTTCATCCTTTACTTGCTAATCCCTTAATATACAGTCATAATTAATTACTTAATTTAGCTAAAAAGCAACTGTTATTGGTCATGATTATTAAGATACACGTTGCATTTTTTCTCAGGTTTATATGCGCACTGTATCCACTAAAGATAAGTGGCTCGGTAACCCGTGTGGTGTTACAATACGTGAAGGGAAAAGTGTCCTAGTCTTGTCCATTTGCGACGAATTAATTTCTGAACATATGTACCCTACGAAACGGCAAACTAGGAATCTGCATTTTAAAAAAAGAAGCCCTGGTGTTTTATCGAAGGGAATACAGAAAATCAAGAATACTAGGAGAGAGGGAGAGGTCAGTAATGTAACGAGACATATTTTGTAGCATGTGTATGATGTTTTCCTATTCAAATATTCATACTTTTTGCTTGAGCTCAGTAACATAATATTAATACATTAAAATCTTGGACTAATATCAGCGATAATAGAATACTGACCCGTCCGGTCCAAACAGGAGATGCTAATAGAGAACTAATATTAATAGTTAGTTAATAATATTGATATTAATAGAATTTTTTCCTCCGACAACGACAATGGTTCCTCCCAAGGGCCATACACCAATTAGTAATTCGTTTGATTAACACCTTCACTGATCAAACATATTATTTACCTATTATCATTTTATAATAGATCCTACTATCGTCAGGTCTTAGAATAGTTGTCACGAGAATGGGTTTTGATGATTTGAGAATTTTGATCAAAGCACCTATAATGGACAAAGGCAAAGTGTCAGGACTTTGTGGCAATTTCAACGGCAACAAGTATGATGACTTTGTTGATATTTATCGAATTGACTTAGATTTGTTACGAGATAGGGACTTGAGGTAGGTCATATTGTTTTTTACATCATTAAAACATACGAAGATGAAAAATAAACATCTCTTAATCATATAACGAAGAAAGCAAAAATCTTCAAGTTGAAAACATTAGAAAACAAGGATGCACATGAAAAAAATCATCAATATTCCGCCCGCGAAATAGGCAGAATTTACAGACGTTCTTTGGGTCCGTCTTGATCTCCCCGAGAAAGAAAAGAGGGGTAGCAAGACCGACAATATGCATGAACGTCAGGTCTTCTGGATGGTGACGGTTATTACCGTTGGGAGTTGATCCCCAGCAACGCCTTGTCTGAATGGTCTGTGTCTCACATTATTTTCCATTGTTTTATAAGTATCCATGAAGACAAGAGTTACTTTAAAGCCCTGCCAGAAGAAGAAGAAGAAAGCGAGCCACAAGAAAGATATTGCTTTTGTTCCATGACAAATCAAATTCAAACTAAAGTGGAATGTAACACGACAGAAACCCATTTTGCGAAGATCGACGAAAATGAAAGGCGTCTAGTCACCAAAAGTTTTAGGAACGCTTTTGGATCGTTTGGTAAATCAAGTGATTGCGCAAATAACGTGAGCACAGCTGAAAATGAAAATACAATCTATTTTAAACTTGTTTTGAGTAGGACTTATTAGGGTGGTTTAAACGAGGTTAAATTTACTGACAGCTCAACACCGAAGTTCATTGTGACTGACCAGTGTGAATACGAATAAAAGTTAAAAGTACCTATAACCCCTATATAAACCTTGTATAAACTTTGATATCTCCAAGATGCATCACTCAAATCATATAAAAACGTCATTTTAAAATTCAACTATCCAATTTATGTTTGATCAATTTTGAAAATAGGGGGTCAGGGGATATAAGCTTATTATATACCTGAAGCAAAGTTATCGTTATCGTCCCCAAAAACTTTTCCTGTAACTCTTCTCATAACCACAAGTCATTTGCTTTTCTCACAGTACTTACAAACAGACAAAAGGTGCCTGAAATATACTTTTATACTTTTAAAACAGAAACAAGCACCTTTTTGCAGATGATGCATAAGACGCCATGCTTCACAGTTTTTACAAGGTAAATCACTTCAATTTAAACTTAAAGTATTAGGTGCGGTTTTGTGCTTGCTAAATTATATGATGATATGATAATCAGGTTTTTTAGTTGGATGCAAAATAGACACCTTTAACGTGAGCGTATTATGTAGGGGCAAATCCGGGGGGGACTCAATTCAATTAACTCAATTAGCCCCCCTTCAAATCTTGGCTTGTTATATTCCAATTTTCAATTAGACCCTTTGTCATTCTCTACAGTATCATTCCATGTTACTAAAGAAAAGATCTGAAATGTGGACTCTTAAAAAATCAGCTGCAGTTTTTTCTACCTCGTATAGTTTGACATTTCGAAAGTTCATATTTATCATTTAATTATATTACATTTTCTCTTTTCAGTGACTCTTATTCAGCTTTAGCTGACAATGAGGAAAAAGTAATCGAAAATAGTTTTAACGAAATAGTTTTCTTTACTGATTACATTGATTTTAAGGGAAAAAGTTTGTAAACGTACGATGTAGTTGTTTCTTAGTATGAAATACATTACTTGCATTATTCTTTTAAGGTTTATGCGGAACAAACACGGGGGAAAACTGAGCAATCAAAATTACTGATTAATTTAATTGGAATTGCTGCCCTGCACCTACTTTAAGGGTTCAAGTGTCCCGAATCAAATATGCAATAGCAAGCAAAAGCCAGGCATCAACATGTACGGATAATCTCACAGCGCAATTTACTCCTATCGAATATCAATCTGTTGTGCTTTGAATGGGTGTGAATGTTGTTTAAAAGTAGTAGTTTAGACCTAATGGTTATAGGGGTATTTCATTGTCTCATTGCATGAAATGTTTAATAGCGGTGTAAAATATATATAAAAAAAAAGAGTATTAAGTACTAAGGAGTTGAATAATTTGCTTTGTTTGTTTATTTTAATGTAAATAATGCATAGTAAAATATCCAGGGGGGGGGGGGGGGGGGTACTACCATATATATCCTATGCAGATATGGATATGATTACTGTAAAATACCACATCTTGGCATGTTACTTTGACTGATAACTTTTAAAACCTTTTTTCTCTTTCTTGTTATACTTAAAAAATTTGATTGCGATTTCAAAATTTTACGCGTAAAGTTATCAATCCTGGAGCAAACTTATAAAAGCTCAAAATATCTTGATTGAAAATAAGGTTGGCAGTCAGTTATAAATGCTGTTCTTAAAATAGCTACTACTATCGGGCCAGGCAATGAAAAACAGGAAGTTGTTTCACCTCCTTAATGACCTATACCAGTTCTAAATAAATACCCCTTGATTGATATTGACAACTCTCTGGTTCCGTGTGACTAAATAAAGTTTAGATGGACTTTAATGTATTTGGCATTTATTAGGTTATCTCTTTCATGTTTATTTTTTTCTTTTTCTTGCTTCCACCCTAACTTCCTTTCATTCCTTTTCCTTCTTCCTATAATTACACAAGTACATTCAAAACCTCACTCGTACCTCAAGGGCGGATCCAGCCAAAACTTTTTTTGGAGGGGGGGGGGGGGTTAATTACGTTTCTTCCGTCAACACAGCGGAAAACAATAAAAAAAAGCATCTAATTCTTTAGTTTTGTTTTGTTCTTTTTCTTCTGCTGAAGGGGGGCTTCAGCCCCCCTTTGTCCCCCCCCTGGATCCACCCTTGTACCTATTAATTACGAATTGTACCCGAGGTCGAAGTATGTAATAGTAACCTTAATTGAGTGTTGGCCACTTTTCAAATAGTTCTGCAGTGTGCATGAAATGAATGCACGATTCCAGAAAATGATAAATCATATTTTCAAATACATGCAATTTTAAGTTGGCACAATCAATGTGGATTTATTAGGTTGTGCTCCACACTGAAGAAAGCATAAATAAATGTTAAACTATTCACCTCAAAGCCCTTCACAATCGCTGTTATTCACAAAGTTAAAAATAAAGCAACACAATGAAATATAAATCCAGAAAATAGATATTCTTAACTTTTTTACTTCTGAAGACTCCATGTCAAGTAAAAAATGATAAAGAATAAGCCTCTTTTCTCATCTACCATATCCCTGGATTTCTTCCAAATAAATATTACATTTCTGTAATAAGTACTTTCTTCAATTTGGTCCAGCTTAGTCTACCTTGAGCTCTCGGACAGTAAACAGTGAAAAATGCAGTTCAGATCTGTGAAGGAGCCGAAGCTTTTGAATAGCTTATTTCACTTTTTCCTGGTATTTGTTGTCTCAAGTTTCTTCATAGGCACTCGGGGTACTCAGATGAATGATGTTGATCCATGCAAGGCGTACCGAGAAATCAACGATCCATACCGAAGTATTAAAAGCAGGCTAAAAGAAGGAATGAGAGCAAATTGTGACTACGACCTGGAAGAAGGATGGTATAAATTTACAAGTATTGTTGGTGGACAGATACCAACAACCAGGCCGGAACCCTTTCACTGTAACACTATAGCACCGATCTGGTTAAAAGGAGAGCTTCCAAAGAAGGGAAAACAAAAATATGTCACTGCGTGTGTCAATTTGTTTAATCTGGCAGGTGGATGTAAAAGAAAGTTTTCGATGTCGGTCAAATACTGCGACGGCGGTGATGGTCAAGATGGTGAAGATTTCTATATCTATAGGCTTTCACCTGTGCGTGGATGTGCCATGGCGTATTGTGCAGGTGGGATCTAGTGAGACACACGAACGCTTACTTGTCATTTCCAATAGATCTCAACTTAACATATCTTAGACAGAAAACTCAGTGTTACTTATGAAATAAACGAGTCCATAGACTACGTACGAACAGTAAATATTTCCCCCTTAGGTTTGGTATCCTTGAAATCACTGACGCGTTCTGATTGGCTTTTAAGTAAGCCTCTATATATTGACCTTTTTTGTTTTCAAAGGCAACCAGACTCCGTGTCCAAGAGGAATGACTGGAATAGAACCCAACTGTAATGGTAATCTATATCTCTTCCAATATTGAAATATTGAAAATTGAACAAATATTTCACAAAGTAAACATCACACTAAGTAACATTAAGGGCCCACGATGACTCCATTTGTATAACAATACTTGAGACCACCATTAAAAAAATGTGGTTCATCAGCCAGATTTTTGCTATTAGGTGGTTTCGAAGCTGGTTAATGTTTGGGGAACCGATCTGTATATTTTTCTAGTTGAAATTGATCGAGAACAAATATTTTACATTTCTTCAGTCTCGAAGATTGTCAAGTTTCCATACACCCGTGTGCCTCGCCCAAAGGTTGATTACGTAAAAGACATAAATACTTTGGCCATGAGCTGCAAATTTCATTTCCCCCCTTGGAATAACGTTTCGTACGCTGTGGAATGGTTTGCGGATGGCCGATTGATTCGTACACAATGGATGTGCGTAGGTGTGAACAGTACGTGCGATCGGAAAAACTTGGAATCGATAGTAAACTATGGATCTTTTAAAATGGGTCAAAATGTAAGTGTCTTTTCGTTATTATTCTTTTTGTCTGTTTGTCTGTTTGTTTTTGGACCCAAAAATAGAAAGTCTAGAAAGTTAGCCTTCACTTACTGATATTTTCTGCAATTTTTTATGATGCGGTGGGTGCCTATTTTTTTGTTTTGGTGCATCCAAGGGAGGCTAGCATGTATTTGTATAAGCGATTAGGGTCGGCTTCATCTCAAGCTTAATACATGTTTTTTATTTCTATCATCGAGAAGTAAATTATAAAATTGTTCGATTTTTTAGCTGCAGTGTCGAATTTCAATGAAATATTCAACAAGTCCTGATAACAAATGGTCAGCTGCAAAGTACAGCAACAATTTCTACGTTGGAATCGAGGTACGTACGTTGCTACTTTTGAATTAAAATTTAATATAGATATTAACTTAAAGTTGGGAATGATTTGACAAATTAATGATTAAAAGCACAAGTTGAAATCAGGAATTTTTTTTACAGATCACTCCACGTGTAACACACATTGTTGTGAAAGAGTGTGACAGAAACTCCGATGTGACAATAAACTTAAGACCCACAGTTCCAATATACAACAATACCTACACACCAAAAGTTGATTACCTATCCCTATCGATTCTTGTTCCTAAAAAAGATAAAAATCAAAACAAAGCTGCTATAGATACTTGTAATGTAACATTAAAGACAGAAGACATTTCATCTGGAAAAGATATCACAATTAAAGGAATCTGCAATAACTTAAACGATGGTGTTTCACAATCAAGATTTTATTTTGTACCTGAAACTACTTATCTGCCTTGGAGAGATTATCGACCGCCAGCTTTGCTTGTAAGTACATTTACAGCTATATCTATGTATACGTGTATAATGGTAAAAAAAATAATGAAACTTTTACTGTTCACAACTTTTTTGGACGTTTTTAAACAAATTATTATCAATTTGATGTGCTTATTTTGCTCTGTAAAAAGCAAAACCATCCATATTTAAAATGCCCTTGCTATTTTTACGAATCACTGATGTTGATAATTTGTTCAAAAGTTCATACATTCGTATGGCAATCAGATGACAATGTCTGAACATTTTGGTGAATATAACACAAAGTATACCACGTGACACTTTAATACTAATATCGGCAGACCGTTGTAAAATACAGGTCGCATGATCCTACCTCCCTTAAAACGAGCAGTTTTGTCGAAATAACAAACGGAAATGAAAAGAGCATGCGGCATTAGTAGGGAAGCGGAGTTTCAGCTCATAATAAGCGAAACAGGAGGAATAGCATTAGATATAAAATTATTGAATGTTCTATAAGGATTTATATGGGAAAATGCGCTGGATGGCAAAGGCTACCAGCAGCCGACTTTTTTCCCATACAAATCCTTGTAAAATATTTGATTTTATATTTAATGTCATTTCAAACGTTCAAACATTTCAAACGTAGTTAACATCTAGAGCTGAAACCTCGCCCTTTTCCTAATTTGAGGTGCTCTTTTCCATTCTGGAGTTAATTTTGACACATTTGCTCGTTTTAAGGGGGATAGGGTCACGTGACCTGACCTGTGGTCTATTATGAGCATATGCTTCTCTTGAAAAAAAGGTTAAGCATTTGAATTACAAACATGAAGTAAATTCTATTTAAATCGTTTGTGGTTTTGGTTTTCAAAATGCACCCCGTAGCCCGTGATTCAGTTATCATGCTTGGTCCAATCAGCTGAATGAATCTCATGGATAAATCTCATTATTTAATTCATTGAATTCATTTTTCTTCTTTCTTCCAAGGTATGGATTAATACTACGGAAATAAAAACTTGCTCCGGTACTGGCGATCCACATTACAAGACATTTGATGGAAAGTAAATATTTATTTATTACTTTCACTCTTTTTTTAAAGATAAATAAGTTAATTCATCTAAAACCGCAACTGGCATAAAATAACCAACTTCTATGATAATAGACACTAATAATAATCCTAGTGCTTTTCGGCGAGGTAATGAATAAGGAAGGCAGAAGAATTATGTGCCAACTGTTGGCACGAAGTCATAGGTGAAGGTGAAGGCTACTAATCCGATAGCTTTATTGCTTTATTGTTGTCATTGTTGGCGTAACGATAAAGCAAGTTAGGAAAGGGTACATCTTTGTTGTTGTTGCTGTTGTTGGTATCATTTTCGTATTTGTTTTCATCGAGTTCAGTAAGTTATTTAAGCTATGATCATACTGTAAAAGGTCATTAGTAAAACCGACTCTCTGCCCTTTCCTTTTAGAGTTTTCCATTTTTACAAACCTGGCAACTATCTTATGTACAGCAACGCCAACAAAACTGTGGAGGTATGTAATATCCTAATCAGGAGCCTCCTAAACACAACTTACGTGTACACCTATTTTAAAAAACAGATTTCTGAATTCAGATATCCAACCGACAACGTTTTTTGAAATAGGTGTATAAAGCTATTTCCAAATCTGTTGGATACTGAATACTGAATAATGCATACTGCATTCCAAGATCAAAGGATATTGTGGGTCTCGTTAATTTGAAATAAAAAGTAAATATACAGCAATTAACTCTCTACTAATTATTATTAATCCTACTTTAGACAATATTACTATGACCCACAATGCACTTCGGTCTTGAAATGCGCTATTCGGTATTCAGTATTCAGTATTCAACCTTTTTTTAAATAGCTGTATAAGCTACCAATATGTGTATTACATTTAGCTTATAGAGGCCTTTATAATTACAGATATAAAAATTTTCTATAAAATCTTTGAAATAACGACAAAGATTCCCTTCTTTATTTTTCAGGTTCAAACCCGTCTTTGGACTTGTGGTGAAAGTCAAGTTTCGTGTCACTGTGGAGTCGCTATACGAGAAAAAAATGAGATTGTCGTTTTATCAGTTTGTAACGATGTACTTGTTCATAAATCTACTGAGTTCACTCCAATGACGTTAAGACGTAACAAAAATGGCTTTCATATAGTCAAAAAGAGCAAAGGTAGCTCTATGGTCTATGATGTAAGTGCGTGAAAATCACTGACATGCTTAGCTGGACTTTGGATAAAAAATGTAGTATTTCATTTATTAATAACTAGTGATATGTTTTAAGTTTTTTAATTGAATTATCGAGTATTTTTTCCATTATCATCTGATCATAGTTTATGATGTTATAGGTCTTTTTGCCGTCAGGTACTCGTGTCAAAGTGTCTCGTATAGATTGGGGTATCGACGTTTTCATTACAGCACCAGACACTGACAGAGGAAATGTTTTAGGACTTTGTGGTAACTTTGATGGAGATCCAAATAATGACCTAAAGGGGAGTGACGGTAAACTCTATGAAGACTCAAGAATACCGGGGCACCAACTCTTTGGGAGTACTTGGGAGTAAGTAATGAAAACATATAAAGTAGCACGCTCAATACAAACCGTTTTAAAAAGGTTTAAAATTTCACAAATCCATTCCGGATTAACTGAATCGAAAACTGATATCCATTTTCAAATACGTCCAAGTCCATTGGTTGTTGGAAGCCCAAAACCCAAGCGTCTGATGTTTAGCTAGTAGCCTTTAGATAGCTCATAATAATGGGGTGTAATTTATTTTCTTAAAACTTTTGACAGAATTTTCGGGAAGACATATTTTGAGACTTATCCGAATAAGTTTCCCGCGCAAATAGATGATGATGGGATGTTTTGCACATGTTTTCCAAAAGAAGCTAAAGAGAAAAGTTCAGACTGTAATACAGTAGGAAGTTACTATTTTGACTCGGAAGATAACAAACAACAAACCGATGACCCTGAGCAAAAGAAGAAGAAGAAGAAGAGATTCGCACACACTGACTGGTACAGTGATGACATCATTGATCATGAACCTCGTAGCTACTTTGTAGATGATCCACAAGTACAGCACGCTATGAACCGAATACGAAACAAGAGATCACTCAAGATAGTGATGTCAAACAAAGAAGCAACCGACTATTGTAGAAGTCATATAGAGGATACGAATGCAGGAAGGTCATGCAAAGATGTTTCAGGTGCAAGCATTGGAATTGCAATGGAACAATGTATTGCTGATTTAGAGGTAAAGTCGTACTTGCGAACGATTACTAATCGTTCTACACTCAGAATGACTAAAACATGTTTTAACTTGCGCTATACTTTTCACTTAAGGTGACTGCCTACTTTTGGAAAAAATATTAAACTTTTTTTAAAACTTCGATTTTCCGAATTGGAATTTAATGCTGATTCCAAATCTGGAAAGAAAAATTGGGTGTCCCGAGGTTGTTTTCGAGATAATCAGCATTAAATGGAAGCCTAAGCGCGAGCTCTTGGAGCAAAAGCCACCGGAAGTGATTAGAAAAAATTAAGATTCATAAGATAATAGTTATTTGCAGACTCTATGATTGCACGAATGAAGGCTATTCAATCATTCCAGAAACAATACGTGGATATTTTTGACAAAAAGATAAAGAGATACATTGGTTTGTCATATTTTGTAGTTTCGGTGCTCTTAGAAAATCTCATAAAGTTCGAACAAAATTCCCTACAAAAATCTATTTTTTCATGTGTTAGAATATCTAACTTTTTCTAAAATGTTGACATAACCTAGATTTTTAGGAGTTTATTCAAATAAGCTATTAAAAAATAGAGAGTCCCGTGCAAAATTTGAGGGGTTTGCCCCGTTGAAGCTCAAAGTGCGTATGGTTTTTCAATAAAATCTTGTAGATTTTTCAGCGGTTTTTGAGTGCGCGCTCATCATCGTGGGCTCAAATCGAACGTTCAAAAGTAGGCAGCCACCTTAAAAACTCAAATAAAACTTGACATTTTCAGTTAACTGGAGAACAAGCATATGCGTATTCAGCTTTTGACTTTATGGCTTACGAGTGTAAAGATGCTATTTTCAAGAATGTTTCACTCTACACAAAAAGTCCAGATGGTGACTTAGTACCTCCTACAGAATTAGTAAAAGACCTGTGTCCATCAGACTGTAGTGGACGTGGCAAGTGTAAGAACAGAACCTGTATATGTGACGAAGGTTACACTGCACTGGACTGTTCCATGGAGGTTGGTGCAGTACCTGAAGTACTGGGGTAAGTATGAAGAACTTATTATAACACCAATATCTGCAATAACTATAAAATCTTTGACAAGCAATTACTGTGAAATGTCATTCAACCGCAGCATCTACAACGGAGGACTTTGTGATCTTCGAGAACGTCCTTGCAGAAAAACTAATATCAAGGGCCAGTATTTCATTAGCTCGGAAAATCTGACCTGCCATGTTCAAGAAATCGAGGTATCTAATCTAGTCTTTGATTCACTAAACATTTTACTGTCTCATATCAGTGCTAATAAAAATAAATGTAATTTCTATAACCCAGTTACCTTCTATCACTTAGAACAGTAGTCACAAATTTAACAAATGGACATTAGTTTTTTATGTGTCTGTCCTCTTAATTATTGACGATAAATTGCGTCATCACATTGTCAAAGTAGTGTAGATCCGCATACTATTTTGACAATGTAATGACGAGATTTATTGTCAATAAGAGAACAGACACATAAAAAACTAATGTCTATTTGTTTTTTACGATAACAAAAACGATAAAAACTTCTCATTTTTACTGATCAAAACAACTAACGGAAAGAGCGCGCGCTCGTTGACGTCAGCTTTATCTGTCTGTCCTCTTATTGATGATAAAAAATAACCAATCAGAGCGCGAGAAATTTGTAAGTTATTGTAAAAAGTTCAATAGCAGTCAATCTTTCATGTTTCTAAATTTTTCATTTTCGTATCATGATATTTGTGAAGGTTTTCCCAGGTCCTTGGTCTCCCCGTGGACAACCTGTCAAATTACCTGGAGATATGTTCGATCTGTATGGTGTTAAATGCGACCTGCCTGATCCACCGACGAGACTTGGTGATTATGATCACGAGGGAACCCCTGCTGGGGGACTTATGATCTCAGTTTCTAACGATGGCTTCAATGCAAGTGTACAAAAGCTAAGACACGTGTCCTTCGATTCCAAGTGTATGAATTGCAGCAATTCAAGCATATGCGAACGTAAAGTGAGTACACACATACAGTACTTGTGTGATATTTTGCACCGTATGAACAGTTTGATTTTTTCCCGTTTCAGCCGAATTCCTGTCTGATCAGAGGACATTGTTTTGCTGCCAACGAACCCAACCCACGTGATTGGTGCCAGCAGTGCATACCCAGAGATGACCAGAATTCCTGGACTCGTAGGAAAAGTACATGCCTATGTCTTGTTTTATCATCACGACCAATGCACAAACAACCTTCATCACTGATTGTCATAACTTTTTTGTTGCTAACATTTTTACTTCAGTTAACCAGGCACCGAAGTTCACCACCAAGAAAATCATGTTTGCAGTTAAAGAAGAAGATCTCGTGATACAGCTGAAAGCAACAGACCCTGATAACCGTCCTGTAACATACTCTCTACTCAGTTCTACAGCTACTGGCCACACATTCAGTACAGCTGGTCTACTGAGATGGAAGGTTATATCGAATGAGAAGTTCACCTTCAAAGTGACTGACGAGTGTGGAGCGTTTGATACAACAGACATGAGAGTGCGTATAGTACAATGCCCGTGTCTGAATGGTGGCCAATGCGTACCTCACCCCTACCATCCACGGGGATCTGGTTTGTATCAGTGTAAATGCGTGAATGAATTCAGTGGAGACACATGCGAGAGGTGCCCTGGACTAGTCTGTAAGTAAATTAAACAAGATTTCGCATCAAAGGCAAAAGCTACGTTGCACGGCAAGGTCACGGTACAAAAATGACGACATTTGTGGAACACATCGCGCGAAATCAAAACTTATTAGATGAATATATTTGTTTTTGTTCCACACATAAGTGTTTCAAACTTTCTATTACACGTTAATTTCTTGTTTATACTACTGAGCAACCAATACACCAAATCAAACATGAATCGAATCGCTTAATTTTACAGGTCCTCCTCGAAACCTCAGTGTAACAACTTTAAGTTCAACCAAAATCCAAGTTGAATGGGTCGAGCCACAAGACAAAGCATTGGACTATTATCTTTTAGAGGTGTGGTTAAAACTTTAAAAATTCTAAATATATAATTAAATAAAACTGCAGCTATATTAATATATATATAACATATGGTTTCTAATAAGTGAATCTATGTTCTGACTCTTTAGTATGGTCCAAAGGAACAAAAACCAAAAATGCAACGTATATCAAAGACTATGACTAGCTACACTCTAACCGAGTTGCGAAAGTTTACAGATTATCGAATTGGCGTGTCTGTGGTGAATGCTGATCGAACAAAGAAAGTTGAAGTCTCAGCTAAAACAGCTGAAGATGGTAAGTATATATTAGTTTAAGAAAGTTTTATGCAACTTGTATTGTAATGGTAGTCAGATGATGGACTTAATTAAATGAAATGCATGATTGTATATTATTGGTGGAAAATTAAAATCATGAAGAAAAATTGCAATGACCGTATCTATGTGATAGCACCGTATTCCTCCAAGCATGTTAAATCATTTTTCTGACTTGAATAGACATTAATTTTTAAATTTTTCCCTCCAGTACCCGATGCTCCTCCACTTATAACCGACATCACTCCTATTAGCCATGATACCATGAAGGTCACATGGTCACCAATAGCCGAGGACAAACGCAACGGTATCATCAAAGGTTACAGAATCTACTACAAAGCAGGATTACCAGGCGGCAACTGGGGAAAGTGGAAGTCGCTTACTATAAGGGAAAAAGATGCTAAAAGTGCTATCGTTTCAAGGCTGAAGCCGGCTACTTCGTATTGCTTCAAGATGTCTGCTTTTACGAGAAAAGGACAGTATCGTCTCTGGATGACTTCGGAATGTTGGATGAAAAAAAGTAAGTGAATAGATTATGAATGAACTTATCATGTTATCCTTAAGGTTCCTACACACGATGCAACTGTTGTGTGCAATTAACGTTGAAAGTTGGCGAAGAAGAAGGAAGGTATGTACGTATCCACTTTTTCTTCACTACAAAAAAATTTATTGACACAGATTACGCAGAACGTATCTGGCGATATCGCGAAAGTCACCAGCATTGCATTTGCTATGAACATCACGCCATTGTCAGTAAAGTTGTTGACATGTACCTTCACACGATAAAATTTGTTGCGCATAACATTGCGGAAGTAGATCTCGATTCCAACGCTGCGGGCAACGTTGCGTAATATATTTGCACCAACCATGTGTTCAGTTGTGCCTTCATAGTGTAATTTACGATTAAAAGTGGTTGCACATGGTTAGAACACAATGTGCATTATATATAACGATAGAAGTCCTGATTATTATATTGTGATGGTCTGCAAATTACTTTGTAACATTTACTTTGTTCTTGTTTCACAGCGGCTTTATACATGGAGTGAAGAACGAACCCACAATGAAACGAAAGACCCTAAATGTGTGTGTGTATGAATGTATGTTTGATTTTCAACCAAAAGTTAGCCAAATATCTAGTATTAATGCTTACAATGTACACTATGATTTATATTTCACCGAAAACATTGTATTTAACATTAACCTTTACTAAAGTGTGTTTTTTAAATTACCCACAATGCACCCGATATATCGATATTCATTTTATTTACAGAATTTCTGCAAAGCGCTATATATAGATATATACACACACATTTTGAGATTTGGCATATACTGATAGCATATCTAGAGTATTCCCATCCAACACTTCAGTACCGTATGATCTTTTTGTTTTCAAAATCTTCATGACGTTATATTCGGCACCCACCTTCCCCCCCCCCCCCCCCTGTCCCTTTCGATTTGTATTCTTATCAAAACATACTCACCATGCAGCCAGTAGAATAGAACTGATGGATCAGTAGAAAAGTGAGCTGCAATAAAACGGGAACTACCTTGGCGACAGACTTGCGCTAAGCCAAGGCTTGCTGACTAACTGTCCATGGAACCATCTGTGCAATAACACAAAGTACCAGACTATTAACAAAAAATGTGATGTGATAAAGAAATAGGAGACGCGCGCGCGTGCTGTGTGCAGTCATAAAGCAAGCGGGGGTTGGCAGAACACGAGAGAAGTGTTAGGAAAAGTACGACGTGTAGCGTATTGCTTCTCGACACTTTTCGAGTGTTCTACCGATCCCCAAGTGCTTTATAACTCCACATAGCACAACAAGCAAGTTTATTTCTTTTATGAAATACAAATTACAATAACCGTTATTTTAGATAGAAATGACACTACTAAAAGTGCGCGCTCGTGCTGCATGTGCTCTCTTAAAGCACGCGCTCCCAACCAATCCGAGAACGCGAGATTCATAACAGTTTTTTTTAATACTTTTGCGAGAAAATTCCATGCTATACAGGTTTTATTGTTTGTCTCGTTGTTTCTTAACCAAATATTTTATTTTGTTAATTAATATTTGGTATTGTTTAAAAAATATTAAAATCAATTTATATTTTTTAGTTTATATTGCATGTACTCGTAATAATAGTCGAAACTCGTATTTTATTTTGTACCTTGCGTTCTTATTTAATTATAGGTAATGTGCGATTTACTTTCATTATCATTATCATTATGTAACATCAACATTCGATTGGTATCATTGGTTCTGATAATAATAATAATTAATAAACTTTATTAATGTCTCAAATCTTATAGCTTGGTACAATTGCTTTGCGCTAATCGGGGAGACCTAACGACTAAGCTAATTCGCAGCATTGTGAAAAATCACTCCCCCCCATCCCCCTCTGGTGAAAGATAAAAACAAAAACAACAACGAAAAACAACAACAACAAAGCACACAGACACACAAAGCAACCAAATTTGATTGAAATTTAAAGTAGTGAATGTCCCTTCTCTATTGTAAATTGAAGCACGGTTTGGATGTAAGATGTGTGTGCGTGTTTTGTGCTGGGCCTATGGGCACAGTACATTTGTTTTTGGTGAGTTAGGTATGATCGGAATTTAGTGTTACGAACATGAGACCTATATCGAAGATGCCATTGGTGGACCTCGTCATGATTGACATTGGTGAAACACGAGGTGAAAATGCACGTCGAGGGCATCAGATCGGGACACGGAGGAGTTGAAAGAGATTGAACATATGTGGTTTTCGTGGTAAGAGTGCCTTAATCCAACTTACTTTAAACTTAATTTGGTAGTATTCTAAGCAGATAATTAGAAACTGGAGCTGAATTAAAAACTTAAAATGCGATTTTTGTTTTTTTGATACAACTCGAATTAGTTACATAAACAAAAGATTATAAATGGACAGGCCATTAATTTCTACTACGTCATTGATGTAAAATAGTAGATTTTTGTTTTGGTTAGCTAAACGCCAGGGGTGGGGGTACTCCGCCAGAATTTGGGTAGGGGTGTTCCGCTGGGATTCTGAAAGGGGCACCCTGTTTATGACAAAAAAACCCAAATTTGTAGACCCTGTTTATGACAAAAGATATAATTAATTGCGCACTGAGTTCCCGTTTCAATTATCATGTCATCTCGCGTATCGTTTTTTTACGACCATACAAATAACCAGTTTCGGTCAATACGAAAGTAGAAACCCTGAATATGACAGGAAACTCAGGAAGAACTTGGAACTTGAGTGAAATTGCATACCCTGTTTATGACAAGAAGCTCGAAAACCCATACCCTGTTCAGCGGATCATCCCCGTATAGTCCATATATTGGAGTACCCCCCCCCCCCCCCCCCGGGCTAAACGTATCTATTTGTAGTCGATCGAATATTTTTATGAAAAAAGGGGTTTTCATGCCGAAACCTTCAATGAGTGGGTGTACGAGGAATTTACTGCGTCATAATTTACATAAAAGAGTACTCACACGAGTTTTATATTAGTTTATTTATAGATCCTTTCACGGTTTCCGACGCCATATTGTTTAGGGGGCAAATTTACTAAGAAGCGTAGGGAAAGAGATACGTTTTTCGCAATATTTCTATTCTGAGGTAACACTGCGAGCAGAGTCTCCTTTACCTTCCCCCGAGAGAGAGAAAGGAAAGAGTCTTCTTTCCTTTCTCTCACTCGGGGGAAGGTAAATTTTCGAGAGCAAACTTTTTCTGTAGATGGAGAATCCTCTGTTCAATGTTTTGTGTGGTGTTTTTGAGCCGATGGAGCCACCATAATGCTGGTTCTCAGAGAGACGGAGGCTTGCTTTGGGGTTTGCGACCAAGACTCGTTTATGCTGGTTCAATTTGACCGTAAAAAAATCTTGCCTCGAAAAAACGTCTCTCTTCTATCAGCATTACAAAATATTCTATTTTTAGTCAAACCCAATCCACGGACTTTCTTCTGTCTTACAATGACTAAATCCCAAATAGTCTTCTACTTTATTCAAAGTATCCAATGTGCCTAGCACATTTGACACGTTTTCCCGTGTCAAAACTTGTTATTTTTTGTTTTCATTTGGAATGTTTATCATTATCTCATTCTGCTATGGTTCTTCGATCAAAGCCTGAAAACCATCTAAGACTTATAATACATCTAAGACTAATACTTTAATACATGAAGTTGAAGGTCAGTAAGATTGAGGTCAAACTTCTTCCGGTTTTTGTGTTTGAAGCCGTCCATTGTAGATTTTTGAGGTTTTGTGTTGCATGATTGACTGATAATTCCACATTGACGACATGGATAAATATTACACGAACTAGCCTGCCGGGCGACAACGGAATCTTTTTGATTTTTTCCCTAATACTCAAACCTTCTGCTGGAGTTTTACAGTACAGAGTCTTTACAGCCGAAAGTTATGCATAGGAAGGGGACTACTGTTACCAAAGGGTCCTAATAAGGCTTTTTTGAAAAGTGACCTTAAGCCATCTGTGATTTGGTTCCCTCCTTTATAAGATGATCTTATTACATTAAAGACATTAGTAAGTTAATGATAATATTTGTTAATCGATTGGTAAGATCACTTGTGGTAGCCAATATGGATACTTTAGTAGAAAAGGGTGGTCTTCGCTTTATTGATATTTTTAGAACATTTATGTGGTAGTTCTAATCGACGTGATCTCCAAAGCAATCTTTTTAAAAAAAACTTTTGTGACATACGTAATTGCGCGATTCGTCAACCTAAAATGACAGGACAATGACGGGAGGGAGCTCTAACCTTAATAAGGGTCAAGGAAGGCTGAGGTTTGGCCAGTTCACATCTAGAGTGCACTGCAAGGATAACTGCGTTGCAATGTTTTTGAGTCTAGAAAGAATGGCGCAAACGTTTTTGTTCTGTTTCTTTGTACTGATCATTATTGTTATACGAGCAAACGCGAATAATCCATGTACTACCCACAAAGTAATAAACAATCCCTATCGAAGCACCGCTTACAAATGGACATTAGGAGAAATTCCGATATGCGACAACCTTCTGAAACCTGGTTGGTACAGATTTACCAGTGCTGTTGGTGGAATGATACCAACTACCAAGCCAAAACCGTACCACTGCGGCACGGTTGCTCCAATCTGGATAAAGGGAACCTTGCCAACCACAAAAGGACAAACCGTGGTCACCACAGTCTGCGTTAACATGTTCGATATGAAAGATGGTTGCGTTCGAAAGCATCAGATTTCCGTAAAACACTGTGGAAACTACTTTGTCTATTTACTTGTACCAACCCGAGGATGCACAATAGCTTATTGCGCAGGTAAGCCTTAAAAAATATAGTCAGATTCAGTCACATAAGATATAATTTAGCAATCTGTCTTGCAATAAAATGAAAGCTCAGATCGTATACTTCCATGTCAAACTTTAAGCCGTAGGGTAATATCTTAAAATCAAGCTAAATTCAGGTCTACTCTACTCAGTATCACTGCTTTTTATCTCTAACTGCTGTCTGATATTCGCGGGGGAATAGTTATTAAAAAACTTTTACGCATAAAAAGTAAACGAAATCATTCAAGGATGTGATGAGTGTGTATGAATTTGTGTTCAAACACCACTCCCTTTACTTAAATTCCTTCCGGGTATTAAGTTCATTAACAATATATCTTTATTAGCAATCTCAACTATAGAAAACATTAGAAAATACAGAAAAGATAACTGCAGAAGAAGAGCACAAGCTACTTAGAAATAGTGGGGCTAATCGAACTAAATAGCTAGATCATGCGGGTTTAATAAGTCATTAACTGCAGCAAACTTTCAAGAAAGCACACACATAGATAGAATATTATGTTCATCGCTCTTTTTTGAATCCTTTCAATTTCGTTCGATGAATAGATAGGCAGGCTACTGTGAAAAACTTGGCACAAATATTCTATAATAGATCTAATACAACTACAGTAGAATCTTATTAGATCAGTGCTGGAGACATTAGCTCTTTTCAGTTGACGTAAAAGGTACAAGTGTTTACCAGCCGTGGATGTTATTGATTCAACATGGCTGTTCCATTTAAGTTAATATTTCAAAAACTCGTGCTTTGTGTTTCATTAGGGTTTCCAAACACGAGAAAACATTTGAAAGCACGAGGCCGCGTAGGCCGAGTGCTTTTATTGTTTTTGAGTGTTTGGAAACCCTAATGAAACACAAAGCACGAGTTTTTGGAATTACTTCTCTAATGAGTTAATAATTTTTATGCAGGAAAAGAAGTTTCCTTGTTTTTATTTTTTTATTCAATATACGTAGAGCAGTTGTATAGGAAAAAAATTATTATAAAATAAAATAAAAAGCCGTTAATTACGTAAGTAGATAGTAGATAGAAGTATAAGAAGTAATTAATGGAGAGGAAAGAGGTAATGGATAGGAGAGAGGCAAATGGATAGAAAGTGGATGAGATATTTTTGTAGCTATTTTGAGACACCCACGACAAATATGTAGATTAAGAAATATTTCAGTACTGGTAATGAAAATATTTCAAACACTAGCGAAGAAATCTAATCAATATGATAATATCGTTGAATCATGATTGGCTAAAGGAAATAGTAAGTTCCTAAGTGTGATATCTTAATTACGAGTAATACAAGTGAAAACCTTGGAACTAAACATAGCTTAAACTAAAGTTAATATATGAATATATCGTAAATGTATAGAAAAGTCTACGCACAGGTAGCCCAAGCTTGGTTTCTGTGGTGTCCTGTTATAAGGAAATGTATGGGGAATCATCAAAAATTTCAATAAAATCATCACAACGTGAAATAAAGCCTCGAAATTTTACCCTATCATTGAGAAATAGCACTTCTTTCGCTCTGCGTAGTTATTTTTTGAATTTAGCCCGTTTTAAGAATTTTTCCCCCACCAGTAAGAAATAAGCGAAGGTTGGAAACTCGGGATCCAAAAGCGAGCCATCACGAGTCTTTGAAACCTCGTACGTCTTCGAATTTTCTTTCCAGTGATGGCTCGCTTTTGGATCCCGAGTTTCCTTAAAACGGGCTAAATTCAAAAAATAACCACGCAGAGCGAAAGAAGTGCTATTTCTCAATGATAGGGTAAAATTTCGAGGCTTTATTTCACGTTGTGATGATTTTATTGAAATTTTTGATGATTCCCCATACATTTCCTTATAATAGGACACCACAGAAACCAAGCTTGGGCTACCTGTGGTCTACGATGAATATTTCTATCATAAGATTTAAAAGAACAGTGCTAAAATAACTAAGCAAAGAGGTAAAAAGTGTGTAGGACGTAACCAGAGGTACAAATGCTAATGGGAGGAGCTAAGAAGTTTACTTGTGAATCCAAAGCATACCATTATCTAAGCTTGTGCGTGATGGTAGCCTTACTGAAATCTTATATCGATATTTTTAATAGCTAATTGATCGTTCCTTATCTTGTTTTCATACGATAAGAAATAGTAAGCGAATTTCCACAATGATAAATTTTCACGTTCCATTTTGAGATCATTAATCATTACAAGGAACAACCAAGGACCAATTCTAGTTCCCTGAGCGATACCAGCTGGAACCTTTAGCCACTCCGAGTAACATTCGACATTCAGCTTCACTCATTGTACTCTATTCCTAAGAAAGTCAATTAACCAGTTGACAACGCTTGGTTTGATGCCGAGACTGAATGACATATACACACACACACACACAACACAATATATCAATAGCAACAGCAATTACGAAAAAGAAGAAAGGAATATATACATATATATATATATATATATATTTATATATATTTCAAAAGCTATAACAAGTTCATGGTAATTTTGGAATTTGATTCGAAATTTATCTGTTGACTTTTTATTCTCTAAGTTAGTAAATAACGCTTAGTGGTGGGGTCATAGATCATTTTGAATAACAAATAGACAATTCTTTAGCTTGTATTGTATGAAAAGTTGTTGTGAGCTGTGGGGTCGTTTCAAGAAATGGTTACTAATATATAAATGTAGGCACTCCGAGGTTCAAACTTCAACACATCGCAGTCTTCCAACTGAATTACGCGTTCTGAAAATGTGATATAATGATACGAGAAAAGACTATATTTAGAAGCTATGGTATCTGTCCTTTTTACCGACTGGAACGTTAAATACTCTCTCTATGCATTTATCTTTTCTTGATTCTTTTGATATAAATAATCCGAAGGCAAAGCTATGATCGAGTGTGAGCATGCTCAGTGCCATCCTGCCTGGTGCTAGACAACATCCCACATGGATAAATAGCATTCCAGCAGCTCCTTGTATAAATTCCTTGTCCACCCTTTAATGGATAAGAAGTTCGTACGTGTTTATATAAAGTCCGAATCCGTTTCAGGTAACGTTCGTAAACAGATGTTGTAAGACGATTCATAAACGATTATTTATTGATCTGCTAACCACCTTAGAGAGTATAAGCGAGTAACACATTTGCATATTCAGACCCCTCGCAATAACTCGCTTCTACGCTTCGCGTATCGCAAGAGTTAAAAATTAATAATTCCGATGGAAAAATTACAAGTTATAGGGGAAAACGGTTTAAGAATGTAGTTGTAGCTAATAATCTGTTTTCAAAACAGTTCTTTTCTATGAAGCATTAAAACTAGAACACTCTTAATTTTTGAGGTAAAAAAATTACATCTTGAACAAATAAATAAATAAATCCCTAGTCCCCAGAAACCATATTCAGTTTTTGAAGTTGGAACTGAATTACTCCATGATTACATTTATAGATATATACATAATTATCGATAATCACTCGAGTATTAGCAAGTATTAGTTTACATATTCTATAATTTGTTGTCATAGGAAATTTAATGCCATGTCCAAGAGGAATGTCTGGTATGCCACCGAATTGTCAAGGTAAGCAATGCCTGAGAAGAAATTTCTCAGAGAAAAAGAAAAAGAGAGAGAGCCTCAACTAAGATTCTGTTTCTTATTTTTCATACATTATTAGTGTTGACCATTGTGGATTTCCCTTATGATCTCATTCCAACACCTAAAGTAACTTACCTAGATGACAATTCTCCGGAAGTCAAAATGTTATGTAAATTTGAATTTCCCCAATGGAATAATGTATCCTTTTCGGTGGACTGGTATTCCAGTGGAAGACTTTTTGAGAACCAAGAAATTTGTACAAGCCCGGATACACCATGTAACGAAAGGCAAAGTATTCTCAACCACCAAGATTACGGTAAACCTGGAGAATGGGTAAGTTTTAAAGGACAAAAACACAGGCGATGGGACAACTGTATTTTTTTGGACCAACGAAGTTTTTTCCCATTGACAATCACTGAGCTGTAGTAATGCAAAATACCATATTAAAAAAAAAATTTTGACGGCAAAAAGACAACGATTGCTGTAAACTGTAAATGTCTGTCTAAAAAATAAATCCATTCTAGAAAAGAAAAGAAAAAAATCGATAACTACTATAAAATCTTATGGATTTGATTTTGTTGTTCGGACATTCTGTATTAAATTGGGAAAGTTAGCCATTTTTCTAAACTTAAAATTGGTTTGTCTTTGGAATTAAGGTTCGCTGTCGACTTCGAATGAAATATCTGTATTCATCTTATCCTAACAATAACTATACAAGTGTCGGGAGATACAGTCCATTTTACTACATTGGAATCACGGTGAGTTTTATTAAACTAATGAAATACTTTAGTTTGAAGGGTTGGAAATATGGATAACTGGCTTATAAATTGTTTTTTATTGCTGCAGGTTTATCCACCAATTATTAGCCTCACAGAATGTGACGTAAATAAAGAAAAGAATGTTACTTTCCGAGCAACCGTACCGATTCTGCCTATGCATGGGATGCCTACTGATCCAGTTAAGCTATCCGTTTACGTACCCTATGCATTCCAAGGCAAAGAAAAACAGGCCGCTGTTAGTACGTGTGGAATCCAATTTGGAAGAAAAGATACAATGGTGGACAAGAACATAACTATCAAAGCGATATGTGATTACCCAAATGAGCCAGAGAATAATATGCAATTCCACTTTGCGTTTGAGGATGCCCATACATTCTGGTTTAATTATCGTGTAAAATCTGTACAGGTATATGAACAAAAAATCACATCACATTTTAAGGTACATGTATCAGGGTACCCCTAGCGACAGGTGGGCATTCAACTCTTCACACTCTTAAACTCTTAATAGAGCGGATGCAATTAAACCGTGAAATAAAATCAAACTGAATACTAACTAATAGTATCTATTTAGTGACTAATAGTTATATATACACACACACACATATATATACAAAGTGATATCGCATATTATCATTTCATTCATTTTCTCTACTTTTCATTTCTAGATCAAAGTTAGAAATACAGAAATTGGTCTTTGCACATCGTATGCGGATCCACATTATACAACGTTTGACAAAAAGTAATAATGGTGTCTAATGCTTATCCAGCTTTTAATGTAATCATGGAAACAACCAATCATTTAAAACATATTCACTGACTGTGAAAACAAAAAACAAAAAACAAAAAACAAAAAAAACAAAAACAAGCGTCTACCATCTATTCACCCGCCGACCATCCACCCATATTGACTGCTGAATAAATATCTAAATATTCTAATTTGAAATTAATTAGGATTACTAACTTATACGTATTTAAATATTTTTGCAGGTACTTCGATTTCTATAAGATTGGTGATTACGTGTTGTACCGCAGTGTGAAAGATACGAAACACGTAGAGGTAATTTTGTTTCTACACGTAGAATTGCACACAATATTCGGCATAATCAGTAGCGGAAAAGATGGACATCAATCTTTCCTAATATAGGTAGTCCAGATTTATGTTTGTGTTTTAATGCGTTTTACCGTAAATAATTTTTTCCACTAAGAATAGATAGAGTCTTTTAATTTCTTATACTTTTCTAATTCTGCCTTTCTTTATATATATATATGTATGACAGATTCATTCGCGTCTTTGGTCTTGCAATGGCGGCGTTTCGTGTAATTGTGGAGTAGCAATACGTGAAGATAACGATCTCATAATATTATCTGTTTGCAACAAAGATCTTAGTCTTCATGAATCTGCCTTAAGAAGATTTAAAGCATATGTACCAAGACCAATTTCACATGGAACTCATGTTTACAGAACGTTGACCGGTTCATCAGTTAAATATCAAGTAAGTCCCTTTTGCCTGCTACATTACCCTGTTTTTTTATTTAAAAAAAAATCAAAATGTATAATCATAATTAGCAGATCTAATCTATTAACTATGGTATACGTCAAGAGAATATTAAGTATTCTCTTGTATACATATAATGCTGATAAAGGCGACCGCGACGACCGCGACCGTGACGACGATGATGACAATGAAGATGTATGATAATGATAATCTATGTACGTATGTATCTGATGTAGGAACCAGAAATTAAAAAGAGCGCCTCCACATTTGTAAGATCTAGAGGATAATTTGTGTTTATTGATGATTTTCCGTTCACTAATAAAGCACAGTTTCCGACTAATCAGGGAGCGCGTACTATCTATTACCAAATATTTTATAAGAATTTGTATAGGAAAAGTGTTAGCTGTTAAGCTCTTGCCAGCCAGAGCATTTTCCCATAAAAACCCTCGTAAAGCATTCAATTTTATATTTTATAATACGCTGAACAAAATTACTCGATTCTGATTGGACAAGAGGAGTACAATTAGTATAGGTATAGGCAATTTGAAAACATTCCGAGGACTGACAAAATTGGAAGAGGCAAGTTTCTGTTTGTTTGTTTTTATTGAATTATTGTATATAAAAATAAGTTACTCTGTAAAGTTGGTTATTCGCCTCAGGCTCAGTGAGTATGGAGAATATTCTACCTCTCCGCTCGAAGACTCGCGTCTCGGTAAATATTCCCCGATATTCACTGAGCCTGAGGCGATAATTGCTTTAGCATATACCAACTTGTGTACATAGTAACTTATTTTTGCTAAAAAATAATTGCTAAATATTCGTACTCTAGGATATTTTGTACAGTAAAAAACCGGTTTTGAAAACTGGTTTCTTAAAGAATATTGTTTTATTTTAAAAAGCCTTCTTAGTTGGGAAAAAGTAAGCTCAGTTGGATAATGAATACCTTATTCGATTATAAGATCTATATACCTTATCCTGAAAAATAATGTTTTAAAGATATTCAGAAGCTACATCTAGTTTGGATAAAGAGAGACTGATTCTTTTCGTATTCAAGCAGCGAGCGCCAAAAACTAAAGAAAAAAAGAAAGGCTGTAGTACAAGGCTAAAATGTTGTTATTCAGAAAGTTTAACTTGCTTGGAAGTGGAGATGACCGATGAAAGTGGAATCAAAGTGTTAACCCAAAGCAAAAATTTTATTCTAAAATTGGGATCAAAACTCATACGAAAGTCTAGTTTTTGGCGCTTTTTGCCATTATTGCTCATTATTGAAAAAAATTTCCTCTTAATAAATAAGGTATTTTTTCTATTAATTTAACCAGAAATTCCGTAATATAATGCCGTTATTTCAGGTAATTCTATCATCGGGGACTCAAATCATTGCTACGCGTACTAGTTGGGGGATGAGTGTCAAAGTTTTTGCTCCAAAACCTGATAAAAGAAGTAAAATATCTGGGTTATGTGGTAACTTTAACGGTGACCAAGATGATGATTTCAAACACAATGGACAAGTATTTCACGATGCGAATTCCTTTGGAGATAGTATGAGGTGAGTCAAGTGAATTTGCAGCGGTTACAAAGTTACGTAAAAAAATAATGGTATAAAAAAAACTCATTGTTTGATTGCACCAAGTTAGGGGAAAAAGTAGTAAGATATTATAGGCTAAAATGTTTTAAGTTTGAAAAACATAAAACATAATCAATCAGCACTAACTTTATATGCCACTCCAATACCCGAAAGGCTTCTCGCTGGATTCGCTGGGTCGTGCTTCTGCGTGCCTCGCTTAACTTTGCTTGCTACAAATTACATTTATCTTTAATTCTGAACCAATCATGATTTAAAAATCTAGAGTGGACACAAGTAAAAGTCTTTTCGAGGCTTTGCCAGAAATTGTTAAAAGGAAAGCAGATGATGGAATGGCTTGCACTTGTCCTGTAGGACCAATTCATAAAATATCAAAAGATAGTTGCTTCGATACAACAAACCATTTTCAGGGATATACTTCATCAAATCACCCAGAAGATGTAACAACCGCACTAAATAGGTTTGGTCAAAAGATTAATCGACGATCTGTAGACAGTCGGTGGTACAGTGATGACATCATTGATTACGAGGATCGCAGCTTCTTTGTTGATGAAAAAGATGCAAAACACGCCATTCATCGTTTCCGCAATAGACGATCCGCTAGGATCGTGAATGGCATGTCAAAAGAAAACGCGACCAGAATTTGTAAAAAAGTCATTGAAGATTCCACCGCAGGAAAGGTTTGCGAAGAAGTTCCTGGTACAAATTTAACATTAGCCATGCTACAATGTGTCACTGATTTAGAGGTCAGTATAGCGTCGAGTTTGACCATGGGCTGTAGGAGAATATTTGGTTTTTGATTTATTTGGTCTAATAACAAGCATTTTTCCCGTCTCAAACCAAACATTCTCCTACAGCCCATGTTTCAAGTCTTGTTCAATGCCTCTTCATTACCTCTGTTTATTTTATCTTCATTTCTTTTTTCCGTGTGCTTTCTCTTTTCTTCCTTTTTTGCTTTTCTTCTACTTTTTAGAAATCAACGACTTATACAAAGGTTTAACGGCAGCCACGTTGTAGGGCAACTCAGTGCCTGCCCAACAAAAAGATTCTCCCCGGGAAAGAAAAAGCATTGCAATGATATTGCGCTATAGACCCCTTGCACTGAGTCCCGAGAGGAATTGCTCTAGATTGGATTTTTTTGCATAAGAAAAGACAGCCTATGTGTTTTGTCCACCAGAACAGTTCCTCTAGGGATTCAGTGCAAGGGGTCTATAAGCCCTACAAAATGGCTATCATGTAAGCCAGATATACAGTGCAAATATCTTTTAATGTTTATTGTCTAATACCAAAAAAATTATCTTTCAGCTAACAGGCGATATTGTCTTTGCGGATTCGGCTTTTGATTTTATGAAAAGTCAATGTGAAATGTTTTCTTTGAAAAATTTATCTCTTTATTCTAATGATTCTAATGGAAACATGGTCCCCCCAATGGAGATCGGCGAAAACTTGTGCCCAAACGACTGTAGTGGACATGGAAACTGCTCAAATAGAACCTGCATATGCGATGAAGGTTTTACTGCAATTGATTGCTCAATGGAAACTAGCGCAGTTCCTGAATTGCTGGGGTATGTTAATTTAACTGTCTGGGGAAAGCTCCACTAGACCTTAACGTTTTAATTGGCCTGCATGAATGTCTGAAAGTTAAATCGTCTTGGTTTCTTTTAAAATTCTTACTTTAGAATTTACGATGGAGGACTATGTGATATTCGTGAAAGACCGTGCAAGAAAACTGATATCTTTGGTCAGGATTTCATTAGCTCCGAGAATATAACATGTCACATAAAAGAGTTCAAGGTAAATTACAAGGGAAATCGTTTTACCAAATTTCGTAAGAGTAACGAAAAAGAATAAAAAGAAGACATCAGTTTTAAATCTCTACAATTTTAAAATTTGAACAAAATGCTACTAGCTTTTTTTGGCTGTTATAAAACAACTTATTGTAGGATAAAATGTGAACTGAGGCATTCGCAGAAAGTTACAGTCCTAGTGCGGTGCAGGGGATTAATTACTGGCAGTTAACTGAAACCAAAAACGTACCTAAATATGTTATGCTTAGTTTTGTATATTTTCAAATTACATGACTTCTGACTAAGACAAGCAACACGTTATCATTAGGTTTTTAAAGGAAATTGGTCGCCAAGGACATCAACTATAAAACTACCCGGAAAAATGACAGACCTATACGTAGTAAAATGTAACCTTCCTGACCCTCCCACCACAATTGATGATTATGAAAACGATGGTACCCCTGCAGGCGGACTTTTGATTTCAGTATCAAATGATGGCGTAAGAACAAGTGCAAGGCAGCTAAAGTTTGTTTCCTATGACTCTGTCTGCTTAAACTGTAGTAAATCAATGAACTGCACTCTGAAGGTGAGTAACTAAAGTTTTTTGTTTATGAATTATGTCAGGCGTAACTACGATACAGTTCTAAGCATTCTGCTGTAAGAGTAAAAATTCAATAAGTTATGTCCTCGTCTTATTTCAAATTGATATTCCACCTTACTACTTTTCTATTCAAAAATTCCTTTACGAGAAAGAAGACTAAGTACTTAGGTGAGGGCACTTCATAGGTATTATTCGCCCATCCTTTCTATAGCTCTAAAATAAATTCGGGGACTCACCTTCCTCATTTCATTTTTAAAAGTACTTTACACCCAACTTTAGGGGGAAATTAAAAACATCTGACGATGGGATCAAATCGAAATTACATATTTACATGTCCGGCGCGCTCATTGGTCACAATTTATGTCCTATGCTACTATATTCACCTACAGGTGAATATAGCGTGCACGCGCACGCGCACGCTTGTTTGTCGATTTGTGCCGCTTGCAAAGATAAATAAAATTGGGGGGGAAAAATTCTCTCTCCATTATTTATTATGCTCACTTGCGTCGAAAATACAAGACTTGCGTCTCGGTAAATATTCCCCGATATTCACTTCGCCTTCGGCGAATAATCGTTGAACATTTCTATCAGCTAACTAATTATTTGGTTATTTTCTAGAGTTCTGGGGGAATGGGGACGATCAATTCCTTTTTTCATTAAAAGATGGCTTATTTTTGACAGCTTTCCACGTCTACTTTGTTCTCGCGTTTTTACCGTAAAAGGGTAAACTTCCACGCATTCTGATGACTAAACGAAGTCGGTGACCCTCATTTTTTTATATGCTTATTTTACTTCTAGAATAATGTAGTTTCATCATGTAAATTTTTTAAAAAAATCAGACGATGGGAACTTTTGCCCATGAACATCCTTAATAACACTGTTGTTTCATCTGGTTTTTAATCGTTTGCCGACTGTATGTTTATACAGAAAGAATCGTGCATTATCAGCGGACACTGTTTTGCTGCACTTCAATCAAATCCGTTAGACTGGTGCCAGCAGTGCATCCCGAGTGACGACCAGCATTCCTGGACTCCAAGAAAAGGTTACTTTATAAGTATCGAAATAATTAACAATGTCATGTCAAATTCTTAAGATTAATTTCTGTAACGTAACGATTTATAGACCTCCTCGACTCGGGCGTAAACTTTTCCAATTTCAGAACACGTATTATTCCCAAGAGAATGAGATTCTTCATTTGATTTGTATCCATATTCATGTGTCTTCTCATGCGCAACCGAGCGCAAGTGTTAAACAAAGAAATGATACTCTAGGGAATGACACGTGGTCTGAAATGGCAGAACATTGCACCCGAGCCGAGGAGATCTATCCTTCACTTCTTCCTTCCTTCTATATCATTTATTATTATTCTATTATTATTTCAAGGAAACCGTGCGCCAAAGTTCACTTCCAATCAAACATACTTTGCTATTAAAGGAGAATATCTTATTCTCCAACTTCTTTCGAAAGACCCTGATAACCGTCCAGTAACATACTCTCTACTCCGTTCTACGGCTCACGACTACACATTCATTAAATCTGGTTTACTGAGATGGAACGTGACATCGAATGGTAATCAAGGATTTAATCTGAAAGTTACGGATGAGTGTGGAGCATTTGATACATTGAATATCACAGTACGTATATTACAATGTCCTTGTCGGAACGGTGGTCAGTGTGTTCCCCACCCCTACCACCCACGGGGATCTGGACAGTACTATTGCAACTGCCTTCGAGGATTCTCTGGACCAAACTGTGAGCAAAACATTAATGACTGCAATGGCGTTAACTGTGGAAATGGTAAGATAAGTTTCAAAATTACTTTAAAAAGTTAAAAAATATTTAGACAAATTTCTGTATATGTTACAATAGGTGTTTGTATCGATGGAGTCAATAACTACACCTGCCGATGTAATGTTGGCTTTAAAGGGCCTTACTGTGATCAGGAAGAGATCCGTTGTAGTAATCATTCCTGCTATCCTGGAGTGCGATGTACCGACACCAACGGTAATTTAACTTGTGGTCCCTGCCCTCCCGGATACACCGGCGACGGAAAAACATGCTTAGGTAGGAAAAGTTAAAACCTTCATTTCTTTTATTAACTAAAAGACATCATATGTTAATTATTATATGATAATTATTACAGTGTATTAGCGTTCGTCACCTTTTCCTTAACATTTTTAGTGCCGTATTTGACCACAACTGAAACAGCTACTACATCAACAGACAAAGGTTAGTGTTTATATTTGCCAGATGTTTTGTTATTCGGAATTTTGACTCTTTTAAGAAACTTGCTGCTCATTGTATAGCTTTTATGAACAAATAGGAATAGAACAAA
Organism: Actinia tenebrosa; assembly: GCF_029948245.1. Classification (NCBI taxonomy): domain Eukaryota; kingdom Metazoa; phylum Cnidaria; class Anthozoa; order Actiniaria; family Actiniidae; genus Actinia; species Actinia tenebrosa. The sequence goes on from NW_028292584.1 coordinate 9,429,517, forward strand.
ATATACTCTTACTGGTAATTTTTCTGACTTTTGATGTAATCCTTTATAAATGTACCCTAAACATTATCAATTACGTTTTTTTATAAACAGCTTATCCAACTGAAAAAGAAACGCCATTTTTTACAACCACTGAAAAAGAAACGTCTGCTTATACAACTACTGGAATAGAAACGTTTTCTTCAACCTCTGGAATAAAACCGTCTGAGAGTTTTACAACTCAGGCTAACGGTGAAAACACCAGTAAGACCTGATGTATTTTTATACGTTTGCAATTGTTGATGTTTGAAAAATTAAGTACGATATTGTGCATTATTAAGTGTATATAATCAAATGATTTCATCCATCCATCCATTCGTTCCATGCATCAGTTCGTTCTTTAGATTTCTGCTTGTTTCTATGTTTATTTAGAACTTTAATGAGTAACAAATTAAAGGAAAAATAGAAACTGGCTGGCTCGAAACAGGAAAGGAGGGGAGGGAGATTGAAAGGGAGGAACATATTTTTTAGTCGAATTGCACTCATGTTATCCTTTCATTCCATTCCCATACATACAGGGCTTAAGGTTGAGTTACGATTACGAAAAGAATGGACAGAAAAACTGAAGGACAAGAGTAGTGAATCTTTTATCAAGCTTGCCCAGACATTGAAGAAAGAGGTAGCCTTGAATGAGTAACTCTAAACAAATTAAAAACAAATCAAACCTAACTTACTTACAGATTTAAAATGTCAGAAAGAGAAGAACATTGGTAAGAATTGTTGGTAAGAACAAAGTCGGCTGCTAACGCACTTTTGTGACTTCGTTTCAGATTTTGTTAGCTTATGCAAGAAGTAAGAACCTAATTGAGGTTAAGATTATATCGTTTAGGTAAATCTTATTTCCTTTCCATTTCTTTTTGCAATTAGTACTCGAGGACGAATGGGCAATGAGTCAATAGCTATTAACTCACAGGCCATGAGGGCGACAGGACTAATCGTTTTAGTGAAATCTAACTAGTCGGTCAAATATTTAGATGCAAACAAATGTTGAATTAAAGTTCCATTTAGTTTTTTGGTTTTCAAAGCTGGCACTTTTCGCTACTAGTAGGGCGGCTATAACTTATAGCCTACTAGTAGCTTATCCAATCAGAATGCAGCATTGATGATAGATCGCTAGTTGGATTTGACTAAAACCGGTTAATAAACCAAGCTGACTATCCAGCTTTTTTCTTTATAGAGAAGGAAGCGTTATTGCTGAAATGCTTCTAGTTTTCAACTCCAATCTTGAAGATGTTCTGCTACCCATCAAAAATAGGATAAAAGATGGGAAAATGGGAAACTTGGAGGTTGAACCGACTTCTTTGAGGATTGTTCAAAATCAAGACAAGGATGGTAAAATTATTTAAAAGACCACTAAAAAAATTTTTTTTGTTTGCTCTTTTGCCATGCTGTATATATAGCTGGATTAAGGGCGTTTAAGGATTTGTACACCATGGTGGCTTTTCTTTACTCCTTTTGATGTGTAGTTTGTCAAAACCAAGCCTTTTGAGCAACAATTCAGAGCTAGCGTCATATGCAGAGCAAATAGTCTAATGCGCACGAGCAGACTATTATTTGTACGCAGATATTTGCAGTTAGGAACCTACTAATTACGGCGCAAAGCCGTTTTGACGCTAGCTCTGAAGTCTGTGTTACTCAAAAGGCTCTTTGGTTGACAAACTACATATCAAAATCAAAAGGAGTTAACAAAAAGCCGCCATGATGTACAAATCCTTGAATGGCCACACTGCTGGTTCCCCTTGTTTACCTTGAAAAATACTTCTCACGAATTTAGAAATTTTGAGAAAAAACTTAAAATTCCTAAGACTAGAACTGATTACCTCAAGCGTAGATTTAGTTATAACGGATCGGCATTGTGCAATTCTTTAATATATGTAGTTGTCTTAAAATAAAAATAGACATGGTGCACCGTTACTGACCAGACTGATAAATTTCAGTTGTACTTACCGGTCTCTTCCTATGCCATAACTACGCACTCATGATATACAAACATGATTTATGGTGTTTGATATTATTACAATTGATATTTTCAGATGAAAAACCGACAAACATTCTGGTTCCTCTATTGGTTGCCATCGGTATTGCCGCAGTCCTCATAGTGGTAGTGGTGATCATAGTCAGAATAAGAACCAGCTCTCGGCAAATTGAAGCCAGAAAAAGGTCACTATCTGGTGCTAACAAAATAATACCATGCGACGAAGAAAACAAGATGGAGATGAAGGAAACGAGGCAGAAATGCGATGAAACCAAGAGTTTCGAAAACAAAGCTTTTCACGGCAATCCTGCATATGAATTACAGGCATAGATTACAGCCCAAGGAAATTTCAGATGTCATCACTCCATATATAACGTCATATTTCATACTTAGTTGTAATTAATATTGAGTGAATCGTTCTTGTAATGTCAGTTTGATGACTTGTTTTACCTGTTGGCCAAGATTACCCTAGTAATCATAGAGCTCTCGCTCGAAAAAAAGCAATACTCGATATTTGTTAATTAGTACGATTTATAGCATATATAACCAAATTCGTGTTTGCATCAGTGCTATATTCTTACTGATTGTAGTCAAACTTGTATTCAACGTGAAGCATGCTATATACTCACATACGTATGATTTTGTTTTACAAAGATAAACATGACAGTAATGCACGCAATGATTTATTAGCCCTCAAGCTCTGTAGTTAACGAGCGACTGATAGTGAGATCAGAAACCTAACCTTCCTTCTATAAGCCACATTCTTTTTCTTTTCCGACTCGCCAACCAAATAACTGGTAGAGGAATAGTAAGATACATCGCTCCATTGGTTGGAACATCGCTTGATCAGCTTACAGCAGGTCGATGAGACGGGCGAATAAGCATCCCTTCCCACTCTACCAATATAAACTATTTGCTGTGACTTGCATCCAAAGGCAAATTTATCGATAGAATAAGAGATAGCCTCAATTGATTATTAGCAGCATCTTCGAAATAAGTTAATACTGCTGAAATTGCCTGGTCAATGTAATATTGGTGTTTTGACTATACACATTCTATAGGAAATTAAAGCTTAGATGTCTGAGCTAAAGCGATTCATTTATTTTATTTGATTTGATATATTTTTCTTTCCCTTACCCCTCATTTTCCGCCTCCTTTTTTCGAGTGAAAACTAGACTCATACTTTTCGTTGCTACAGACCCATAACAAGGTATCTCAATATAATACTTTCTGCGTCATAAATTCTTTTCCTTTCAGGTCTATGGTTACATTTCAGGGCGGAGTATTACGGGTGTTGGTTTGATAGTAGTCCCTGATGTGTGTCGATACTTCTCTTTAACGATCAAGTGTCTTTTGGATAGTTTCATCTCTTTCCATTTAGTAAACCATAGAAACATTATAAATACAGAAAAATAATAAAAGCATCTATATACTGAGAAAAAAATCTATTTATTGTTCTTGTTGATGTATAATATGAAGGATATTTTTGAATAAAAAGTTGGAGAGAAATTTTAAGAGAAAGAACTGATTTTTTTTGTTGGCAGTTGATATTGGAAGGTTCTGAGAGCAACGAAAACAGAAAATTGCCAATTACCAACAAAAATAACCAAGACTGAAATATTTCTGAAGTTTTTGCAATGTTTGTCTCGTCTAGAATAAAATCGAGAAGACATGCGTGAGACTTATTTAAACCAAGATTATAAACATATCAAAAAAACAGGTGAATTTGAAAGGCGTACAAATTTTGCGAATCCCATAGAACTATTCGTAGAAATAACAATAAGCAAAAATTTTCAATAATTATGTACTTGTTTGGGATACTTGTACTTCTAGGACACCAAGGAGGACTATACTTGAATCTATTTTCTACTATTTTCTTCCTTTTCTCTGTTAGTACACTTTTGATCTTTCATCGAAATGTTAGTTGATGAAACAGGTCACTAACAATGCAGCACCAGAAGAAGTTTTCTGAACACACACGGCTTGTTTAAAAAGTTCGGTAACGAATTCAGAGGAGCCCCATCCAAGCAGAAAAGAGACGAGTAGATACCGGTTGATCAACGGGTACTCGTACTGGTACATATTTTGTTTTTACGTGGAAATCCATTCGTTGATCTTTGTCATTCGGGCATCAATTATGCACAACTTTCATCTCTGGCTTCCATCCCGTTCTCTCTCGCTAACCTTACTTTAAAAATCGGCTCTAATTTAGAAATAGAAATTTTAATCTTTGTAAGACAAAGGAAAATCACAAAAACAGCATAAAGGATAGACTTAAAAGCGATATAGTGGATTGATCATGGGACTCGGGTGTTATTGCGGTGTTTGAAAGCCCCTATGGTCCATAGCTGATAAAGGAACCGTTGTCATTCTCCTTGGTATATAAAGTTATAAGGTTAGTAAAAAATCTATGTTCTTAATGTTAGATATTTCTTATACACATAGAATGCGTAGGATCTGGTTAAACTCGTATATGGTTTGTTAGACGAGAGGGAAAAACTGACTCAAATGAGGGTTTGAACTGATTTGAAGGCCGCTTGTTTATATATCCTTATTTATCACGAATCTCTATCCTAGCCGGTTACTACTCTTTCTACAGATATTTTGTTATTAAACTAATTTATACCACTTTTTATATACTATCTTTGGGAACTTTATTTCGTTTGTTGGATATGACTTCGATTATTTTCAAGAATCAGCAGTTTTCATTTTTGTTATTTTATTCTTTATTCTCACTGATTCAAAATGACATAATTATTTATGTCATTTACTGCCAGTCTAAATTTAAATTATTATATCCGTAAACCCATTTATTTTCATATTTTAATAGAATTCAATACATTTTATAGTAAATCAGAAAGAATTAATCAAAGAGTTATAACCAAAGATTGAAAAGGGAAAACTTTCATTGCGCGCGCGATCAAAGATTAATGCGGTAATATGTCATTAATCCTAGCAATAAATACGTGCAAGGTAACCAGATATTTGTTAAGAATAGAAAGTGAATGAAAGAAGACTGATTTGTCTTTTAGATATTGTGGTCTAAAGACATTATATTTGCCGATTTTGTACGTGTAAAACATTATCATACAGGTACTATAGGATGTGGCTTGAAGTGGGAAGCCAAAGTTAAACGCTTTGCACTGGATCGCCAGGTTTTTTGATTAATCAGATAAAAGAGATTTTGGAACGAAAATTAACGTAATATTATATGGTGACCATCGAACCGGATTTCTTGTTTATAAGATATACCAGTATACCACGGTGTCGGAGACGGAGGAGAAAGCGTTTGTTTCACTAAGAATTTGTAAATATTATTGGTTTTAGCAAACACTTCGGAATTATCAGAATACACCTGTATTTTCATCGACCTGTGCGAAGTTGTACTGTATAAGCAAATACTTTGTTCCTAACATTAACATCTATTAAGCGAAGTATGAAATATAGTTTATGTATTTTGACGTACTTTTTGTTTATTTGTTTTTAAGGAATTAAAATAAACATGAAACTGCTAATATTTTGTACAGTACTTACCATTCAATTGGTGACCAATTCTCTCACAGGTGAGTCCAATACAATATGTTGCGCATGCGTGTATGATGTCTTGAAACCATGTCAGTTGCAAAGTCCTTCATACAATACTCTTCCTTGAGACAGAGAATACATCTAGTTGCAGAAGGCAGCATTTTCAACACCAGAATTCTTGCATGGCTCTGATAAACAAGAAAAAGAAAATAATCATGAAGCATTTGCATGAATCTCATGATATCAATTACTACTTGGCATTATGTTTAAACATTTATTTTCATAAAGATATACAACAATATAACTGTCGCTTAGCAACCATTGTTAGCAAAGAGTCATACAAAAGAGCGACATTGCGGAAGGAATGAAATGACAAATGGGATTGGATTGGGATCGACGTTGAATTTCATGGGTTTGGATTCATCAATAGAACAACTATTTTTCCGCACCTCGTCACGCAGTGAGATCTTGTCAAAACTTATAGGCCGAGAAATTGGATGGGGCTTCCTTTTACGGGAATCTCTAGGATGCTGTAGTCATGACAACAAAAAACACCAAAAGTGGTCACTAAACTGCAATGCACTATCTAAAAAGTTTACTAACTGTTTTCTTTTATGGTAGAATCGAAGCCAATGATGAAATCACCCGAGCTTCACAGATCACGTCGAAGTGTTGTGATCAAAGCTATGCACAACATATGGCTTTCAAGACGTCGCCGTGATGTTGACATGGACAAACTCGTGCTTCTCAGAAAAAAGCTCACGAGAATGAGGAGAAGCTTAGCTGTTGGACCAAGTAAGGAATCACAAGAAAGGCAACTGCGAGTCTTGAAATTCAAGGGTGGGGCTAGGCCGCGAAAAAAAAAGTCATATTTTACAACTCTTATGCTATTTTTAGCATTTTTGTGTCATACCTGGAAAAGGATATAATGCAAGGTCAACAAGTGCACTTCTATCTCCAATTAGACTGACGGTGTGAGAGAGAGAACTGAAGAAGGGCAAGACAGAAAGTTGCCTGTATTGCAATATAACCTTCTAATATTTTTTTGCAATCACATAGTAAGTCCTTTCTTCATTTTCCAGCAAAAGCTATAAAAGTAGAGATAAAATTCTTAACAAGCTGGATGGACGCAATGGAGAATCATACGTCAACGCCGTACCGCATGATGGATGGTAACATACTTGATGCGGTGAGTACAATACTACACATTTACGATTCCCCTTTTTTCATAGTTCCAAAGAAGATCTAAGAACTCGCGTTGCTTGGAAATGTATAGGACCAACTGAGACGGGAGGGCATTTTTACATTGGCATTTTTATTAGATGTTCTTACAATCTCATACGAAAAGAAGTCGTTTGCAGTGTCTTTATTTGCATGGAGAGGAACAATAGATTAGCCATAAAACTGTAAGTTAACACAAGTAAATCTTACGCTAATACTGTGCGCAGATATTCACAGAGCTCATTGGAGATACAGAATACATTGAATCCAAAGTCATGACGTTAAAGTAAGTTATATTTGCTAATATTTTTACTTTATTCTCTTCTACGTTTCGCCCTACACTAATATTCCTTGGGTATATATTACTTGGCATGTTAATTTGCTTATACAAAATAAATGGTCTCCAACATGGCGGCCATTATGTCTTTCGACTTTCATTCTCACGGGAGGCGATGCACCCCACAAATATATATATTTTTTCTTTTAAAAAGTAACTAAGAAATCTTAACCATTTACGCAGGAAATCCAACGACAAAGATCCACAGATTCTCGCTGATATCGAGTTTGATTTCGATCAAAGCGAAGAAGATCCACTTGTGCATCTACGCGAGATCGTGGAATCAGGCAGGATCTCAGGAATGGAAGTGTCTCCCGACTATTTCATTATCTTTGGTAAGTTAATCATATGATCAGGAGAAAATCTCTATTTTTTGATTCAAGTACTCTTAGGGTAGGAGAAGGAATGCAGAAAGAAAGAAATCAAGGAGGAAGAGAGGAAAGAATGAAAGAGTGAGTGAGTAAAAGAAAAAGAGAATATTTTCATGGCTTCCATCATCCCAGTTAACTTCTTTAAAGAGAACGCAATTTTCTCTTTCGTGAACTAGTGGCATTTGGCTAATTAACAATTACCAGCTTTCATTCATTATCAAGCTTATCTTTACAGACACCCAGAAGCCATCAACTCCAAATAAATCAAACTCAACATCAGGAAAGGTGTCTCTGTTGGACGTTCATGGTAACCCAACATATGCACCAACAGTATTAACTACACTGGCACCTACAACTGCTGTATATACTGGTCCATGTAAGTAGCCCGGCTGTGCCAGGATTATAAATCCTCATCAACAATCATTTGGTTGTATAGATTCTTAAATACAGTTTTTTCGCAGTCAAAACTGAGTGGAACTTCAACCTCCTGAAAATAAAAGCCAAAAAATCAAATCGTAATGATTTGATTTTGGAGGACGGAGGAAACCAGAGAATCAGTAGAAAATCTATCAAACCACAGGAAAAACACCAATAAGCAACTTAATTACATCCAGAAATAGTAGCGCAGCGCACACCATTTATTCTTTCCATTTAATAACGACAAGACAGTTGTTTCTCATGTAAGATATTTCTGTAACGGGTTCTTGGTCAGTTTCCACTGCGTCATAGTTAACAGAGTGGATCATATATGTCCGCCATATTGTTTTACACTGCAACGCGTTGTCACGTTATGGTGCATGCAGTTCAACCTTAAACGCGAAACAAAGGGCCAGTCCTTTGAAGTTTGCTGGGTTTCACAACCAGTTCCCTCTAGCGTTCACTTACATTCCAATCAATCAATGATCACTTAACTTATTTATTTTAACAAAAGTCTTTTTTTTTTTGGCTTTTTAGATCAAGAGTTTCAGTACGATATCAAGCTCAAACGTCCTTGGGACCCAAGACTGAGCGATGGCAGCAACAATGTGACCAAACACCTTGAGGACCACATCCAAAATATTGTGAGTAACTAATGATTACTAACGAAATAAGAAACGAATACTCGAGAAAGCTATATTTGTATTTGTATATTTCCAGGTAAAAATCATTTTTGACAACAAGCCAAACTTTGTTGATGACCGAGTAACGAGTATCAGGTAGGTGCAGTATGGGAAGTTCGTCTTAAGAAATCAAAACAATGAACTTTGCACTGAATTCTCCCAAACGTTTGCGCAGACAAGTAGAATCTTCTTCGTAGTTAACCTAAGCGTTTTATAATGTGCTGTTATTGCTTGTTCAGTGAGGGGCCGGATGAGCATCCATTTATTCGCATCGTATTGCGGTTCAAGCCTGGTGATTATGATCCCATGGCAAAGATTCTTCAGCTTGTTAAGTCAGGAATGTTGGGTGATATACCCATCTTTGAGGACTATCTAAGTAAGTACCATTTCCATAAGTTACTTTGGCTTAACTAATAATGAACTTTTTTTGGGTGATATTCGATGTCCTAAGGCCAGCACATCAACGGTCCATGTATGCGCCCTTCCCTAGAATCTCGAACTTCTTTTTGAATTTCTTTTTGGTAATCTTTACTCCTATCGAGTCCAGATTCTGGAAAAAAGAGGCGAAGCTTCTGCGTGGTAGAGCCCTGAGGGAGGTTGTTCCTGAAAGGCGTTTCCAGCAAGCACACACATCCAAATTTTTAGTTGACTTTTATTTCTTTGGTTTTTTCAGACGGTGAACTACCAGGTTCAAAGCCACCTGTTTATAATCCGCCCCAAAACACCGAACAAGTGGATCAACTACGACCAACTAAGGCCCTGGTGCCTTATCAACCTCAAGAAAATGTCCAGCCACCAGCGCCAGTGCCTATTCCGGCCTACGCAACACCATCACCAGGTAACCACTTTGGTACTGGTTTGCATTGTGCTAGCCCATTAGGCTTGCTTATTTGACTTTAGAGACAAAAGAACGTTTGAATTCAGGCTTATTCAGGCCGCGTAAAAAACGGTATTCAAACTAGTCACTATGTATTGATGAAGGATAAGGTTATACCTATCACTGACAAAGGTCAGTTTTAGTAAATATTTCTATGATTGAGTATAATGTAAATTTATTTCTTATTTTCACAGGTCAAGTTCTGTCTGGTCATGTAATTCTTGATCAAACCTGGTATCCCTTCATGGATGATCCAAGGAGCGCAACCGACAAAATATTATCTGACACTATCGCAAAAGCTGTAAGTTACACATTGATCCTTGCGAAATGTCCTATCCGTAGCCTGATTCAATGCAAAAACGTTTAGTCATCGTTATGCTGAATATGGAATTAAGAAATGCAATAAAGAGGTGCCAATATACTTCCTTGAGGTACTCCCATGTTGATGCATGGCCAGTATGCCCTTATGACACCGTAACTATTTTCCCTTTACGCCTTACTCTAATACAATCTTTAACACTATTATTTACGAATTCTCAATTCTTTCATTTTTCTAGATTAAAGAAGCATATAAACCATATGATGTCGATGTAAAGATCACAGGTCTAAGGTCAGCAGATACGCGTTTAAGTTCAATTATTCTTGCTCTCGTAACCAGCCAATAAGGCTTAACGTCGGAATGAAGTTAAATGTTCGTGTATGGTTATTCTGTCGACAGCCGTACTCCTGATAACAAGATCAGAGCTGACTTCACCATCACGTTCCCTGCAAACGAATCTCCAACTCTAAAACCATTGAACGACGCAATTGCTTCTGGTGTTCTGGGTGGATTACCAGTAATAAGTAAGAAAATACACTTTACACTATTTTTGATTCTCATGAGTTTGACATTACTATGAGATAAAGTTCTACCGAAAATCTAGAAAATAAACTTGACCGAGACCTAATGTGAATGATATCTTCTAATCTGGTGGAACAGCAGAGAGAGGAAATAACCCACATTGTGCTACCACATTAAGCCCAGTAATTAAATGGTACTATTTTTTCTTGGCAGTTGAGAAGCCAGCAGATGCGACGTCAGGTCAGGCTGGACAAACAGGACAGACAGGTCAATCCAACACTGCTGCTCCAACTCAGGCTGCTGCAACACAACCTGCCGTAGCGCAGGCTGCAGTAACACAAGCCGCTCCAAGTCAACCTGCCTCAACGCAGGCTGCTGTAACGCAAGCTGCTCCGACTCAGCCTGTTGTGACACAGGCTGCTCCAACTCAGGCTCGACAGACAGTTCCAAGTCAAGCAGCAGTACCTGCTGTACCTGCATCGTCAGATGTTCCTATTCTTCCTGCAAAACCACCTGTGATATCCTATAATGGCGGTGTGGTGCCCTTACCTCAAGGTATCATGAGCAGATTACCGAGAGATTACTTTGGCATGTTCTACAAATAGTACAGTGTCAGGTCAATAAACTCATAAGTTTCCATGCTCCACAAAGAAGACAAAAAAGTTAACTGATTTTGTAGTCATGGCGTTTCTTATCTATTTAACTCATCTAGCACTTGCATTTTAGCATTTTAGCACTTGCACTAACTATTTGAATCTTTCTTGAACTCTGATCTTGGCAGGAATTCCCAGTTCATGCGAGGAAATACGATCATGTGGTATAGGAAACCAGGATGGAGAGTACGTTATCAAGGCAAGACCCAGTTGTCATCTAAGTATCATTTGTCAGAACATGAATGAGCCCTATCCAAAAGAGTACCTCGGTGGACCTGCACAGAATCAGTGGCAATATTGGCACTATGCTGTGTTAGTAAAGCTTTCATCGCACGACAAAGAAGGCATTGACAATCGTGCTTGTCTTGAAAACACAGGTACTCAGTTTTAATACAGAAAAAAATGTTTTAGTTACATATTTACAGCTTTAAATTAACAAAGAAAAGCAAACTAACAAAACAAAAATGCAAAAAAGTTTAAATTTACCTCAGTCAATGTTGATTTATTTGGAAATGATAATGTTGAGTAATCAAAGTAGCCAAGTCACGTGGAGCGGAGTCTAAGTCTGACTGGCTTTCGCAGCTACTTCCTAAAGTGAAGTGTGAAAAAATGCAATTAAAAACTCTCCTCTTTGCTCATTTTGGGCGTGTCATTGTACCATAACGATTTATTAGTTATACCATGGTAATTTTATGCTTCTTTCAGCTGTTGGACGCCAATTCATAGCTAAAGTGATGGCTGCTGGCGCACGACAAGGAAACCCTTTAGTTCCATGGAAAGCGAACATAAAGAGAATGATTCACTCATACATTGGAGACAAGAAGCAAAAGAAAAGGCGTTCGCTTGAGGACATGGATATAACGCTCAGCACTAAGGCTATTAGAATTTACAAGAGGTGAGTTGATAGTTTTTCTACTACGTCCAAGGGCGTAGCCAGTGGGGTGCCAAGGGGGCCAGGGCTCCCATTTTCTTGTTTACATGTTTGTACTGTTCTCATGAGATAGGCAGTAAGCCCTTGATTCCTCTCTTGGAAACGCTCTGTCCCTTTATCAGTCTGTAAACTAATAACTTTCTCTTTTTGTAGGTATGCACTCTTAAATCACTTCAAATAAGAGTCCCTAGCTGTCACAAGCCAGAACGAAAATCTATGGAGTGTCGTTAAATGTTTTTTTAAATATATATATATATATAATGACTTAATATCTTCTTTCATTGTCAGGCAGTAACAAACTAATGCATTGATATTCGTTAAATATCTTCCTTCGAAAAAATATGAAATGTTTTATGGTAAAAATGCCGGTTTAGTTAGTGTATCTTCTTGTTCTTGCTATATTTGGTGCGTAGTACAGGTTCGTAGTATTAGTTACAATTTGAGTTTTGTAGTTATATTATATTGTATTGTGGTGAAGGTAATTTATTCGAACGAATGATTGATCTTTTGCTCGAGGTTTTAAATTTTGTTGTTAAGCCCTATGGAAACACTATTCGTTACATTTCTGTAGTCTCGAAAGTTTTGACGTAATGGATTTATAATACGCTGGAAACACAGAGGCTCTCTCACGGCTTCATTGCTTCTTGGACGTCTGCTTCGGTGACGCACCTTCGACCTTTGGAACCCAGGAAAATTTTACCATTGTATTTTGGTACGAAAAAAAGCTCAAAGTTTACTGAAAAATCATGCAAAGTAAACTCTAATTGAATTGTTAAATTATTATAAATCGCTAATTATTAAGAGAAAAATGCGAAAATGCACGAGTTTTAAGGCACCAACCAAAGCCAAAATTTTCCAGGAAAAGTGAGTGAAAATGATGGTATTTTGGAAGCCAAAAACAATGATGTCAGGGTTCTACTTGACATGCGCAGCTAAATAAAACGTACTTTAAATCAACACTTATGTATTTTTTTGCAAAAAATCAATAAATATAGATAGAAATGTAGTGATATTTTCTTAAGAAATATACTGATTATTAAAAAAGTACAGTATTTGTACAAAACAACGACATTTTGTATACTTTCATGCTTTATATTAAGTTGCATTTCTTTCTCGCGCCAGTGACGCGCGGTCGTGTTGTTAGACCTTGTGGCCTTGGCCTGTGGTCTCGATTTGGTACTCTTCAGAACGAGGTTACCGAAACAAAAACAAAGGGCAAATCAAAATGGCGGCTCCCTCACTACATTGAGATATCTAGAAACGTACTCTTAAAAAACGTAAAACAATTAATTAAAAGGATATCCAAAAGACGCCATGCAATTTTGCTAACATATTAAGTGGTCAAACATATTATGAAAATAAAATACACCGCAGCGAGCCGAAAGCGCAATGTACACAACCTAGCAATTCATTACACCTTTCCCCTATAACGACAAGATTGTTGCATTTTTGAATGATATTTTAGACCTCAAACCACCATAAAGGGATGAACTAAAAGTACTTACCCAATGTCAGCACCAGCCGGTGAGAAACTCCTTCAAATCCAACTCCTTGATGTCAAATCCTGTTGCTTTAGTTGGTCCTAAAGAATGTTTGGGCTTCAGTAAAGTAGAATTTGAATATCATGCAATGGTATTGTTGTTCTGCATGGAAATATTTGTGACTACACAAGAGACCAGGTGATCGAATTCAACGAAGTCTCAAGAGATAAGGCTTTCGTAAATTTAATAAGTAAAAAGAGCCAGGTAAAAATAAATAAAATTGTTCAAACAGCTACCAAATGGTATCTGTTTAATTATTTCATGGTGATTGAAATGTAATAATATAACAAAGATGTGACAAGGAAAATTGTTTCGAAGTAACAAAAAATTATAGATTAATCTATATTTATTTGGTCACCCTGTGTCGTGATACCAGTCCTCCTCGATATATGTTAGGAACGTCTGGTGAAAGTCTTTTTAAAATACTAGGAAGTGGGGATTTTGCCTTCAGATGATGGCTATGGAGCGCTTCTACCGTCTAGAATTTGCAGTTTTACTTCTTATATATTATAGTTTGGTTTCTGTAGTAATAGCGGAACCAGTGGACGAGAAAGTGATCAGTAATCAGACACGAAATGAAGAAATAAGCTTATTGTTTAAACAGTACGTGATACGGCATAACAAAACATATTTAAATGATCCCAACGAATATTACAAGCGACAAGAGATATTCAAGGTATGCTGCATTATATAATATGGTATAATGATATTAGGTAACTGTTTGTTCAAAAATGATTTTCTATAGCTATATAAAAAATATTTACAGATGTCTTCCAATTCTTTTAGAATTGTCATTAAAAAAATTGTCATTAAAAACATTTTGTAAGAAGGCCATTTCGAATTAATCCTCTTTCTTTTCCTCCCGGGTTTTCCTCGTTTCGTTTACTTTTTCATAGCAAAGTTTGGCAAGGCAATTTAAACTGAACCAAAGGGAAAAAGAGCTTAATGGAAGTGCAGTGTATGGAGTCAATAAGTTTTCAGATTGGACACTTCAGGAATTTAAAGGTACTTTTGATACCCTTAATCGAAATTATAAATGTAGCTGTAAAATGCAAATGTTATTTTTATCTGATTGCAAATATTCCATGTTTATCCACTTCTCACTTAGGAAAGTAGAAAGAGAATCCACATACAGACTAAATGTGACAGAGTCAAAAGACACTATTTTGGACAGTAATTATTTAGTCATAAATCTATATTTTTAATTAGGAATGCCTCGTGTACACATAGGAATGTAATTCTTTAGTTAACTGTTTGCGTGGAAAATGCGTAAGCAAGAAATAATTTCCGTACGTAATTACATTACAGTGAGTCATGCCTAGGTTTGGCGCTTGTTTACGTGAGTTCGTGTTTGGGACATCCTGTTTGCGCCTAGGGCGTGCAACATTGCATAGGATGTGTAAGGTCTTAAGAATGCAGGTTTTTCCATAAAAGTAGGCCCAAACTAAGCTTAAATCAGTGTAGTAAAAGTTCTTGAAGACGTTGCACATATCAAGACAAGGAATTCTCTACGATGTAAAGGTATGAATCTTTGAAGCCTTTTACACTTATACCTAGGATAGATTTAGGACAAATCTATGTTCATATCGTTAACTAGTCATTATATTTTATAGCTTAGATTTTCTACATATTTGTTAAGCATTCGTTTCATGTTGTAGTAATTCTAGTCGCATTAGCGCGTAATTTAGTACAAAGTTATTCACGCAGTAGTAATTTAGTAATCACGCTGAGTGTATCTTGTCTTTTAAACTCTTTAAAACGTTTACTATAGGATCGCTACCGCCTTACTCGCTTGTTTAACCTTTTTACTACGATAAATAGCCTTAACTGCGGGATAAAAGACCTTTTCTTTCCAACCTTTAATTTGTTCGCTACTTAAACTCTACACTCAAGGTCATTGTCGCGACCGCGTGTTCAGTAAACCGTGTAATTCTTAGTTTGTCATAAACAAAGGTTAAAATACTTACCTAAAGTCATAGTTAACCTCTAGTCAATTTTTCCTATTGCTTTTTCCATTGGTTTAGTTCATTTTAAACGGTTTACCGACTTGTACATTAAACTTTGCAACCTAGTAATTTTCACTCGCGTATTGTAAACACTGCTAATCAGTATGCAATATTCAAATTACCTGTGACGTAATTTACGTATTTCCGTTTCTAGTTATATCTAGCAAGACTGTATTCTATTCATAACTTTTTAGCTATTTAGATAAGCTACAAATTTATTTTATCTCATTGTAAATATTTTTCTTGTTTTCATAAGAGATATCCTGTAATCTCGTTCCCGTTTTTTTTCATGTATTGTAAAGTTGTGTGAATTTTTCAATAAATTCTTTTGTCAAAACCACTTGCAATCTGATTCATAGCTGAGCGCCTTGCCGCCGGTTACATAAATATAACAGTGAGATTCATTTCTCAAAATTTCAGAGTTTTTAAGAATGGGCTACAGAAAGCCATCACAAATTATTGCAATGAATACAAACAGTGAATGTCTGGCAGAAGCACCCAATCTGCAACTTCCTCCACACTGGGACTGGTAAGAAACTTGATCATAGTTCAATTCTCTGTGATCTAATGCAAATATTTTAACTTCTTGCTAATCAACACCTTTAGATTTAAGTACCCCAGTAAAATGGAGACTTGTCAGAAAGGGGGTAAAGAGTGCACTGTTGACCTGGGGAGTGCACAGGGATTGGCAGAACTTTAGAAAATTGTGTCAGGGGACCAGGAGTGCTATAATATTGAGGATTATACCATATAAATGTATGATTCCATTCTGGAACAAATTTTTTCTGATTTATTTATGTTTCAACTCCATTTATATTGATAGAAGAGTGCTTTTCAAAAATTCTCAAGTATTCTTCTCGCCCCTAAGTTCTTCATAACTGCACACAGCAAAGCAACCAAATTATTTCTTTCTTTCGTAAAAAATGAAAGTAGCTGTTATTATTTTGGATACCTTTGGTTATAAATAGTAAGCCGGTATGCATTTCGTTTGGAATTATTCATGTACATGCCACCTATCATTCAGGAAGTCAGATTTAAATGAGAAAAGGAAAAATATCTAATATCCAATTACCAGTGATGAGATGGTGCAGTTTGACCCAATCTGTTTTCTACTGTAATTTCCGGTCACACCCGACCAACTTGACCTTCATTACAAACGAAAAATAGAGTTTTGGTAGACGTCAATCATTGAAAAATTTCTAAGGATTCTGACTCCGAATTTCAAACGCTTGACTTCAAAGCAAAGACACTCAAATCATAGGCAATACAGATAGCTTTGCAGTCAAAGTTTGAAATTCGGAGACGGAATTCTGTGACATTTTTGAGAAAATATATCCCAAGAAAGAGAATTACAGCTACAAGAAGCATGAAATAACGGTAACGAATAGTGTTTGCACATTTATTTGCGTATAGAAACAATAGAAACTCTTTTGATTGACATCCACCAAAACTCAATTTTTCATTTGCAATGGAGGTCTAGATGGTTGTGTGTGACTGGGAATCATACTAACTCATAACCAAATGCCAATCTTCGGTTTTAAGGAAAATATCAGGAAAAGTAACTGCAGTGAAAAATCAGGGAAAGGTACTTATATCTCAATTATTATTTTTTTCTTAATTCTTGCATTACCTGTTGGCTTTGTAAGATGTCTAAATTTTTTGAATATATTTTCCTTAATATTTGTTTTGCATAATCATGGAAAATCCTCAGTGTGGAAGTTGTTGGTAAGTTTTTTTTCATTTATTTCATTTAAGCAACTAATAAAAATAACTTTGAGATGTAATAATTTCTGAGACAATTTATGAGACAATGCTTTGTAAAAATAATTTTAAATGTTTGGTAAAAAGATGCATATACTTTAAAAGTTTCTTGAGAAATTGTTCAAATGATTTTTAATAAATATTATTAGTATGTGATAGCATTAAAGGAGTTTATATATGATAATACAAATATATTTGTCTGATTGAATTATATCTTATTATGTAGGGCCTTTACTGCAGTAGAAAACATAGAATCTCAGTGGGCAATAAAACATGGTACCTTGAAGGAACTTAGTGTGCAGGAGTTGATTTCTTGTGGTGCTGGTAGCGGGTGTAGTGGTGGAAATACATGCAATGCATTGAAGTGGTTAAAAGATCATGTATGTCTAACAATCTATCACTTTTAATAGACCCCAATACTAAATCCATGAAATGCGATCAAAACTGTCATTGAATAATAGTTTTTATTTGGCAGCTATTAGTGCAAGCATAAGCACAATCGCAACAATGCAAGAAAAACAAAAAAATTTTGTTCTCTTCACTTTCATCACCTCTTTTCATAGTGAGAACAGTTGCACTACCTTGGAGCTGCATATAATTGTATCACTAGTGATAACCATGCAACCGATAGTGACTAATTGCCACTGAATAATTAAAACTATTATACTCTAACAATGTTGATTTTATAGTTGATTTTATTATGTGTTTGCACTCTATGTAGGGTGTTAGTGTCAAATCTTAGTTAATAGTCAAGCTAGGTTAACATGTTAGTGAAGTCTGTCTACATTTCTTTGTCCACCCCAGGAGGGAGGAGACGTCTCCAAGGTAAACAATGAATGAGTCATGTATGACAGTATGACGTCACGTCGCGGTTCAGCGATTTCACAATGGCGGCCAAGAGGGAAGAGTAAACGCTCGTGTTTATCTTCCCGTTTTCCCCCAAAAAATCTCAAAGATATTGCTTTATGAACCAGTCATATGGGTAAAGGAGTCCTTCAAAAATGTTTTTTCACTTACTTTGATGCTTTTAACGAAAAAGATCTTTAGTTATTGAATTTTTCTTTGCGAAGTACCTTTCCAAGAGCCACTCGAAAAAAGACGACACACAAGAATATTTTAAGACCTTGATGACTTAAAGATTTGATCTATGGCATCACAAAAGGAGGTTAAGGAACCTAGGTATTCATCTTTGTATTTGCGGAGTTTCGTGAAGAAACCTTTTGCACAACTGCTCATCAATCTGTTTGAAGTTGGAAAAACGTTCCCTTTGGTTTGACACCATGTTTTGCACAAATCATAAGTCAACAAGGCAGACTTGCAAAAGGTAAATATGTGAATAATTAACTCGATAAGAGTGAATCAAAAAATCAAAAGTCATCAAATTTAAAATTAACTATTTACATAAATAACAAACTACCCCAGAGAAGAGTACAAACACTATAAGTGTGTCACATAAATACCACTAAATACTGTTAAATTATTATTGTTTTCTATTGTTTAATTAGCACTATTTACTACTAAATAGTGCAAAGTGTTGCACACTTTTAGTGTTTGTACTGTATCTGTAGATAATATTTTGCCACCTTATTCTAAACACACAAAAGTCGTACAGTAAAGCTTGTATTATCCATGTTGTACTTTCCTATTCCTATCCTAAAATGATTTTAATCCATGAAATATGATCTTATATTCCAGGTTGGGCGAGCTCATATTTAATATTGGTTCTTTTTAACTCAAATGTTAAACTGGCGTGTTTCGCGATTAAATATATGAAGTTTAATAAATAGGAAAGGAAAGTGTATTTGAAAGTTGTTGTGGTTGTTTTTCATAATTCGAGCGATTTCTAAGTATCAACAAGTAGATATCAATGTCACTGAAATTTTCCTGTGATGCATAATGTTTTTATAATCTCTACGATTGCTGCACAAGTTGTTATATCAGGACCAGGGTGTTATGTCAGGGCTCCCACTTAACACTCAGAGATGCAGGCAGAGATGAAAACAACTGAGCAACAAAGACAAACATTCATACAAAATAGATGATTCAACCATAAACTATTACTAGATTTAAAATAAGAAGTCAAGCAAATAAAAGGACATGGGGAAAAGACAACATTTTACATGAACATACTGTTTGCAGCTTTTCATAAGGGACCGATCGTTTATTATATCCCAGGGGGTTAGGTGGTTTCTTTGCAAAAAAATGAAATGAAAAAATGAAAGCCAAACTGACAGTTGAAATTTAGGATTATTACCTCCCTTCTGTCACTTAGCACTTATAGATAGTTTGTACCTTTTTGGGGGTAAAAATAATTATTTTAGAAGCCATTTTCAACATTTTTGACAAGCATCTCCTCCCAATTCTCTACCCCTACCCCCGCCCCTCCCAACCCTGAGCATAAGTAGCAGGGCTTAAGATAACAGCTGATCAGTGGTTTGAATCCAGGTGTTGAAGTTTGTTGTGAAGTGTGATTGTTGGGGTGAGTGTAGTTTTGATTATTGCAATTATCATACACACAATTATTATGACCAGGCTTAACATTCAGTATACATTTATAAAAAGTTCATACTAGGAATTAATAGTTCACTGAATACCTCTTCAACTAAGATACAGCAGTCTAAATGTAGAACATAAGGAATAAATGTTCCCACCTCAAAGAGCAAGAAATATACACTAATACTACCATCCAAATATTGTGTCATAAAGAATTTGGGAAAAAATTATGACCAGGCTTAACATTCAGTATACATTTATAAAACGTTCATACCAGGAACTAATAGTTTACTGAATACCTCTTCAACTAAGATACAGCAGTCTAAATGTAGAACATAAGGAATAAATGTTCCCACCTCAAAGAGAAAGAAATATACACTAATACTACCATCAAATATTGTGTCATAAAGAATTTGGGAAAAATAGAAGATTAAATATTATTGGTAACGAATGTACCACTATAGCACACACAAACACACATCTTTGTAACAACAAAAGATATTAAACACATCAGAGACAAGGCAAACTGTCGAATCTTATGAAAATTTGAAGAATCACACTGGAATCTTGTACCAGAACCATGACACAGGATCACCATTACCAGCTGTGTCCCTGCACTGGCTTCTTACAGTTTTAAATGACTGCTGTTTACAATAATTGGCACGATTCTTGCTCTTCACTTGCAGTAAAAGATAATTTTTCTTGTGTTTTTTTGTGCGTCTGTACAGCTTGTCTCTCTTCAGCAATGAGTTATTCTGTATCATAGTGTCTTTTTCAAAAGGAGAGTCCAGAAATGGGACTTTGCATGGCCCAAGGAAAGAATTTTGATAAATAAAACAGATTAAAACATGGTAGAGGATGATTGCCATCATCACCTGTACAATGTGATAATAGTCTTGAGAAAATAAACCACCAACAGAGTCAAAATACAGGTCATACAAAAGGAAGATTGCCATTTTTAACAGTGAGGTTTCAACTATACAAATATAAATTTCAGTATTTTTAAAAATTTCACCTCACTTTGTGGGGTAAAAGATGATTGTTATATTATAAATCAATTTTTCAATATTTAAAAATTTAAAAAAAATATCCAATGAATGTATTTTTAACAACTTGCAATATTTTAAAATCAATTTTTAATATAATAAATCATGCAATTTTAGCAAACAATTTTTTCCATATAAAATATTCAATAAATTTATTCTTAACCACAAAATGAAATGTTTGAAAATATTTTTCAATTAAACTTGATAAATGTCATCAACATTTTTTTGTATAAGCTTAGGTTTTTTTATATAAGTATTTTTCGACAACAATAAATAAGCTTACTGTAAAATAAATAGAATTTCAGAACAAAAAAAATAGATTTTTAACAAAGAAAAAATATGCTTTATCCAAGGTCGAGGAAAGGAGGTCAAAGATACTGAACGCAGATATGATTTATGGTCCCTAAAGATAATGAATAAACCATCTAAATGTTGATTTTTCGACTAAAAAATGTTCAAAAAGTATGACTGGTTTACGAAGGCGAATACGATAAACGAGTTACTGAGTAAATTTTGACACTTGAAAGGATTGATGAGCACAATGGAAAGACAAGGGAAAACGTGCTTTAGCTTAGTTAAAAGCCCAACAGCTTAATAGTAAAACGTCCTTGTTTGGGTTTATAAAATGAAGGGAAAGAAGAGAAAAGATTTTTCTAACTACGCGATAACTTTTCTTGTAGGGAAAAAAATGGCGAGAAAACGAAAGGCCAGTAGCTCAAATTATTTATCTTTTAAGAGTTTTAGATCGTTGATATGATAAAAAAAAGTATTGAACTTGATAAGTTAATGAGTAATTATTATGCTTACGTTAAATTAAAGATGTATAAACTTTTAAATCTTTGTTTTGACCGCTTTTCGTTTCAAGATTCCCGCCTTTAAAATTACAATTTTATTGTGACATTTTGGTAGACGCGTCGCGCCAAGATTTGGTTGCTATGTGACGTTACACTGTCATACATGACTGTTTCAGAATTTTAATAGGAAACCATTTAAGTCATCTCCTCCCTCCTGGTCCACCCTTTTTGTTCCTTTTTTCCCATTAAAAGTGGAAGAATTCTTATCTGTTGCTAAATAACAGCAAATCTTACCTCAAATTATATGGTAACTTTTTCAGGACTATACAGTTGCACCTGAATCAGAATTTCCCTATCAAGACAAGGAGACCACATGCATCGATAAAGCAAAGTGAGTTTCGTTTGAGATATTTTGTTAATTAATATCCTTATATTTAACTTGAAACTAAAAGGCAAACCTCGAAGATATAATTGTGACCAAAACAGAACGAACAGCATAAGTTTACAAAGAGAGAAGAAAAATAAATAAATAAAATCATGACATCGTGTGGAACTAAAGCACCAAAGCTTACCTTTTTACCGTTTTTCTTCGCTTTTAAGTAAAGAAAAAAATCAAAAACTTGTGTCTTTGTTTCCGGCCACATTTTGTAAATCTCAGGATGTCTTTCTTTCATTTTTAAAAGAAAATTGCAAAATATTTAGAGAAAGACCGGACAAACATTTCCCCTTCATCCAGTTTCTGTTACATGTTGACCTAACGTTTTCTTCGCTTTTAGTAGAAAATAACGGAAAGACTTGTGTCTTTTTTCGTGTCCGGCCACTTCTTCAACAAATTCCAGAATATTTTCAATTCTTTTTAAAGAAAAGTTCCAAAATATTTAGAGAAAGTAAGTGTTTTAAATTTTAAATGCCGGAAAAACTTTCCTTTCCTTCCTCAGTTTTTGGCCATTTGACCCAAAGTAGCAACGCTGTTAGTGCAACGCCCGCGCGCTGGCGCTTCATGAGTGCGCGCCAAAAAAACCGGTTTTTCTGGTTTCTAACTCGTTACCATTATATTGGCTTCTCTGAAAAAAATGAACTGAAAGCGGAAAAAAGGCGCGAAATCTTTGTAAAAATGGACTATGAATAACCAAAAATGAAAACAATTAATAAGGAAAACTTGTTTACGAAAATTTGAACCTGCGTATTATCGGGTTTGTAAAAGTCTATTAATTCTTTTTCAGGCATAGCAAAGAAGGAGTGCGCATCTCCGAGTATTGCTGTTACGAAACGTGAGTGAAAAGTTGTTGAATTGACCCTATTTCGATCACTGAAACCTTTACTGAGATAATGAAGTAGATATCAAAAAGAACCTATATTATATATTAGTACCTTGTCTTCTTACACCTTAAAATCAATTGTTGTGTTGTATTTTTTTCAGTGCTAATGAAACAAATTTTATGCAGCCCATAGTAGCATTTATCGGTCCCATGGCTGTTAATGTGGATGCAACACTCTGGCATGACTATTTGGGTAAAGACTTGTATTATTTCGCTGACTTTCTTTATGTGTTCTACTAAGACAATATTTTCTTCGCTTCCTTGATTCTTTTCTTGCTTTCCTGCGTCTTTCCTTGTTTCGATTTGTCCCTCTCTCCGATCTCCCTCTCCTCTCCCTGCCTTCCATCTTCCTTTCCTCCCGTTTTCTTTCTCCTTTCCTTTCTCCTTTCCTTTCTCTTCTTTCTTTCTTTGTCTTCCTGTGGAGGCCTTGTAATGGTTAGGTTTTTTGACTTAATAATTTAAATCTCCCCAGGGAGGTGAGACATTTGATTTCAATGACTATTTCTGGTCTCACTGATTATTTCTAGGTGGAATCATTCAATATCACTGTACAGATACAGACATCAACCATGCTGTACAGATCACTGGATACGATGAAACAGGTACGACCCGTTTGCCCGGCAATTCAATTGGATTCGGACATTTTAATTTTATTTACTGTGAAAGCGAAGAGCCTAGAGCTTGAAATAACACAGGGGGTTTTCCGTCGAAAACCACTAGAAAATTTCTAATTTTGGAAACTTGTGTACTGCGCATGCGTTGCAATGAGAAATAGTAAACTTGTATGAGGAAGAGGAGTTTTACCTCCGTCTGCTCGCCACCAAAATAAAGGAATAAACGGGAATCATTTTAAGGTGCTTTGAATAAGTTCTTTTTCTTGATCATAAGGTGAAGTTCCATATTGGATTGTCAGGAACTCTTGGGGAGCTGATTTTGGAGACAAAGGTTATCTGTATATCAAAATTGGTAAAAACCTTTGTGGTAAGTCTCTCTATATCTCTCTCTAAGTCCCCTTAGATGATGTTGTGTATCGTATTACACCCCCTCCCCCCCCCCCCCCCCCCCACCCCACCACCACCCCACCACCACCGCGCACTTGCTTCGCTCGTGAAGGAAAAATTTGTCACTCTTTGCCTTTCAGGTCTCGCAGGCGATCCTTCATACGTTACAGTGCCATGAAAAATGCTGCTCTGAGTGCATTTCGTCGATCTCTAAGATGGATAAGATTGGTCGTCGGGAAGTGGGAGAGGGAGAAGGAAAAAATTTGTATCTAGCACTTACACGGCCGAAACCGGCCTAGACTGCGAGTCGTCCCATATTCCCCTCCAGACTCAGTTAAGACGAGTTTTTTAGGGTTCTTGTGGACGCGCGGATATTGGAGCCGAGTAGGCGTGCTGCTTCAAACTTACCCCCGCGCTTCCAAAACAACCCAACCGGCTCTACTGAATTAGGAGGGAAAAGAGGCACTGTTAATAATTTAAAAAATTAATAAGAACCATCTTATTTTAAGTGAAGTAAATATGTAAATAGGTTTTTGTACTTCATTGAAAAATATAATCGATAACTTTGCAATATAATTTTCATAAACATTTCGTGTTAACGTGTTATTTATTCTTTTGACAATTTAACTTTATGATCTATTCCTTTCTATTTCGTATATTTTCTTTCCATGATACGACTGAAACATTCATACAAACGTCCTATTGTTCAGTTGGCTAAAGGACACAATAGCATTGACTTAACCCTTAATTAAGATATTAGTAATATTTCCCAAAAAACTTCACCATTCCGGACACTCATCTTGTCTGTTGTACATCAAACGATTTCTTTCTTTCCCTGCACTTCTTTCAGCACGCACTCTCCTGCTGCTTGCAAACGATTCCTCCTTCTGCAAGGAACTCCATAATCCTCGTCCCAGGACTCCAGTTGATCCACGGTCTGGGGCATGGGACTGTAGAGCGTTTCGGGTAAAAACAAAGCTGTAGTACCAGCAGTTAA
Source organism: Actinia tenebrosa (assembly GCF_029948245.1). Taxonomy (NCBI): domain Eukaryota; kingdom Metazoa; phylum Cnidaria; class Anthozoa; order Actiniaria; family Actiniidae; genus Actinia; species Actinia tenebrosa. The sequence continues at coordinate 9,454,342 of NW_028292584.1, forward strand.
AGCCAAGACTCCAAAGATTGTGAATGGTAGATTTTGTAAGAAGTCGTTCTAGAAAAGTTAAAGATAATTATCTGTTTATTCATTACAGGTGATCTGGCTAGACCTACAATTCATGATCACTTCCTTATTGAAAAAAAAACTGAACCAATCCCATCGACCCACACACGCTCAATGCACTTGAGTTTCGTAGCCGCTTTCTCGCCAATAAATCTTTCCTTGTTAACAGCAACACACTCTCCATAACAGATTTGAGGCTTTTCATAGGATTTAAATAACCTGACCGATGAACTAAATTCCTAGTTTCATCTGGACAATATATTCTTTAAATAAATATTTTTAAGAAACCTCCAGCTAAATGAACACTTCTGTCTTTGAATTGTCCTTGTGCGCCGTTTTGTTTTCATTTTCCCTCTGCGTAATGAAGCATGGAATCGATTCTTTTTCCAAAAATGCAACCCTGGTTGGCTAATCGATCACCTGGTTGTGTATATTATTTGATCTTAAGGACATTCATGGGTATTGTTCACGCGCATCCTTTCTACGCATGAATTCAGTGAGCGCGCGGTCATCGTGATGACGTCATTCCCATGTTTCGATAAGTAAAACCTCATAAAAACGTCTTTAATCTCATATAGCTCTAAAAAGAAGTCGGGCACCCCCGTTTTTTATTTCGCTTTTTGAAAGTACTTAATTATACCTAACTTTAGAGGAAAAATTTTAAAAATCTGACGATGGGATCAAATCGAAATTACTAATTTTTGGCAACTTTCCATGTTTACATTGCTCGCGTGTTCTTGCCGTAAAAAGGGAGAACTTCCATGTATTCTGACGGCTAAACGAAGTTTGGGACCCCCATTTTTTTATTTGCTTATCTTACTTCTAGTATGATGTTCTTTCATTGTGCAAAATTAAAAGAAAATCTGACGATGGGATCTTTTGCCCATGGACGTCCTTAAGTTGGATCCATGTGCCGGTGTTTCTCCTACATCCTTCAATACTGACGTTATTATAATGTTATACTCACAAGAAACACGAGGTACGGGGCGATGATTCCTCCCAAACGAGAAATCGTTGACCCAACTCCAAGGGCAAAATTCCTGAAAATATAAATTGAAAATCTTCTATTCCTGTTTCGTTGCAAGTGGCTCAGCTACCATGGTTACCTGAGTAGAGTTGGGTTCAGTTCAGATGTATAGATGCTTACGCAACCAAATGTTGCGTTGAAACAGAAGACACCAATCACAGCGAGGGCCTTGATGGCTGGGTTTTCACCTGATTATCACAATCAAAAATCTCGTTAGTATACACAATTTCGGTGAGCATTTATAGGTAGAGGCTTTGCACCATTACGTGATGGCAGCCATGACAGGAGGCACAACAATAATCTCCCCCCACCCCGGGAAACTGAATACTTTCTTACGTAAATCAGATTCGACCAGATTCAATTGTGATGCCTCCTATCATGACTGCTATCACGTGATGGTGCAAAACCTCTATATATGCGGTTCCTAACCGTTGTGAATAGCTCTAAAGCTTGAAAAATAAAATACCAAATGGTTGAAGAACAATCATCCTGTAAATCTATAACACTAACCTACAAGACGATACTAGATTTCTTCCAGTGTTCTATTATTTCAAATGTCTCGAGAGAAAAAATTAGGGGGTTACCTGTGTTCTTTGGAACAGCCAAGACCATGAAACAGACCAGACCACCAAATATCATTAATGCTGAGAAAGAAAATCGACGGCCACACCTGGCAAAGTAAGAACCTTATTTCAATATTTTGATTGATAGTCACGTTAAAGCCTCAAAAGTATTATGATACCATATTATTAATTTTTATAAAAGGCCACTGATCCTCTGATTTTTTTATTGAAGAAGAGCCCATGTTACTGTAGTCTCCCCTACAGCCGCTTTCAGTGTCGTCACGCAACGCTTTCTCCGGAGAAAGCGTTGCGTGACGACACTTAAAGCGGCTGTGGGGGAGACTAATGTTACTGCTGTGGCAAGGATCTAAGGAATAAATCATAAGAGTCCGCTTTCGTATTGTGGGCAGCGGTGACTTCGACTGCGCATGCACATAAGAGCCCGCTTTCTTTCGGTGTGCATTAATAGTACAATAGACCTATCCCGAATTCGCTTGACTGACCACGAAACAATGGTTTGAAGTCAAGACTGAACTTGATTCTTTTATTCATCAAGTTCAACCTCGACTTGAAACCATTGTTTCGTGACCAGTCAAGCGAATTCGGGATAGGTGTATTGTGTTTAATGATAAAAATACAAACCCCTACTTGTTTACATTGGGGCTACAAGTTCATAAGCTTTGTTATTTAGCTATGTAAGTTTGTTTTTTTTGAAATAATTTATAATTTAAAACACCATTTTGCATAACTTTACATACTTTTTGAAAAGGAGCCACGCAAAAAGAGTAGCGGGAATGCCAACAACAAGCAAGAAAAATACGCTGAGATGAAACGATCCACCAAGATTTTTAGCATTCAAAGTGATGCCATAAAATACCATAGAATTAACAAACCTGTTGGAATAAATGTATGTTTAAAACAAAAAGAAAAATAAAGCACTAGAGTAGAAATTAGTAGTAAATAGCATTAATTAAACAAAAGAAAACAATAGAATTAGCATAAGATAACACTATACTATTTAGTAATATATATGTTGCACACAATTAGTGTTTGTACTCTAACTGAGAAAGATCTATGCAATAATTTACGGCTATTTGGTTTCCAAGTCCCTCAAGAGAGCTACTTTCAATATATATTCTGCACAAAACAATCCGAGTCGAGGCTCCGAGGAAGGCACTGAAAAGAATACATGCGATAGCATCATTGTTTTCCCGAAGTCTCGAATCTAAATGTCTTGTGCTTGACCACTCAACCAGAATATCGAGAGTTGGCTATTATGTGATATGAAAAAGCCGGTTCAGTTATTTGGTCCCAAAGGACCTTGCAAGATCAGAGACCAGACCTACTAAGGCCCACTCCACTATTCTAGTTTCAGCTATTTGGTTCCCAAGACCTTTGTAAGAGTTACTTTAAAGCTATGCCTGTATTTACCAATTCCAGCATAAAATAAACGTGCGTTTTCTCATTTTAGGGGTCTTGATAAGATCCAGTATCCCAGTTTTACTCTTCCCGGTAGCTGCACTTGCGTCCGCCATCTTGATTTCTTTGATAGTCGAGGCCAGTTGGTTAGAATCGACTTTAACCCCGCTTGCTGAGGCGAAGCTTTCTAAGACGTCCTGTGCTTCTTCGAGCCTTCCTTTTGCGATGAGCCACGGAAAAGATTCTGGAATCCACCTGGGAACAGATAAAAGCATGTGGTCGGTAAAATCATCTGAAGTAAATATTTTTCATTCATTCATTTAATGATTCGTTCATCGTTTCTTTCTTAATTCCTTTCTTTAAACTTCTTTTTTCTTTTTTCTACCATAGTAGGTTTCACCAAAGATTCTTTCCTCGACAAAAGTCAATTCAACGATAGTTTTACTCACTTCCATAACAGGAATAGAGGTACGCCAGGCAGAGAGATAGCCAGCATCAAATAGCGCCAATCATGTATCAGGTAAGCCCCCAACGTCAATAGAACAGCCCCAAAATTCAAGGAAAGATTTGAGATGTTTGCGATGGCAGTACGGTGGTTGAGCGTCGATATTTCCATAGAGTATACCAATCTTATCGTCATCAATCCAGCACTGGCCAGACCCGCACCAAAACGCATGACAGCAAAGAGGATGAGACTGTTGGCGAAGGCGGAGCCCAAACTGAACGAAGTCTGTTGAATGATTAAGACCAATCGACGGTATATCATCATATCATCATCATAATAATATATTATTATTATCATTATTATTATTATTCTATCATGGTGTTCATATGGATTCTTACTATCAGAAACAAGCTGAGAAAAATAGCTTTCTTCCTTCCAAAGTGGTCAGAGAATTTACCAAATCCAACAGCACCAAAGAAAAACCCTGCACCGTAAACAGACTGCGTCATGGCTCCCAAGTGCGCACGGTCACAGATAAGGTTCCACTGAAAATATATAAGATTTCAACTTTTAATTTTTAAGATTTGAAGTTTGGAAACTTCATCTGTTATGGCAGTGAACTTGGTTAAGCAAGCAAAGAGCTTCGTAGAGTGCAATTAACCATATATTCGTGAAATAACAAAAAAACTAAATAGCACTAAACACATCTATTTCAATTGTTTTCAATTGTTTCATTGGTGTTATTTTCTACTAATCAGTAAGTATTGTTTCATGGAGTATATGGTTTGCAGTCTATCAGTAGTAAGCAAAGAGGTTTGAACGGTATATACAGCTTACCTCAGAGACAACACTAGAGAACTCATCCGTCATAAACACGTAGGTACAGTTTTCACATCCACACTGGTTGATCCGACAAGAACTACTAACATTCAGCTCATTCGATACGCATTGATAATTTGGAGGAGAGCCGTAGTAAATAAGAATGAAGTGTTGAAAGATTGTCACCATAGTTAAATAGCACATGAAGACGTTGACAAAAATAGGATATCGACCAAACCCACCGATCTGACTCCATAAATCTTCTAAAAATACTTGGTGGGATTTTTTCTCGGGTTCTTGATATTTGTTCATTTTGCTAAGAAAACTTTGGCGTGAGTTGGTCTCGAGTAACCTCTTTTAAAACATGGTTGACAATAGACCTAGTATGAGTTGGACTTATTATATTCATTATGTGTGTTGAATAATAAGACTTCACAGACTTCGCAGACTGCCTTATAGTCTCCCAGGAAAAGATTGTGTATGTTGAATAATAAGACTTCAAATTGGACAATGAACCTCCACAGACTTCGCAGACTGCCTTATTGTCTCCCAGGAAAAGAATATTGTGACAAAGACGTCGACAGTCAAGTATCATATAACAAAAGGGTGGAGTGCCCCTTAGGCCTGGTTCACAATCTACCGTAAAAATAGCAACGACTGAACGTTATTTTGCACGAATACTATTTTGCAAGGAGATTTAAACCATTTTGTCCAGTGAGGAATGTTTGGGGCTTCGAATACTATCAAACAATAAGATGATTCAAAAGCCTTTGAAAAAGCCTCTTTTAAATTCAGTTCTAAAATTGGCCGAGATTTCAATATTCAAAACTCTTTCAAAATCTCCCTGGTTACAAGTATTCATAAATTAATTTAAAATCATGAGGGGAAAAAAGTAAACCGCAAATGATGAGATGAGAAAAAGCAGGGTTTCTACCAACCCACCAACCATGTATGTAAATGCAGCCAGACTGTTCTTTTATTCCGTGCAGTACTCTTAATGATAAACAATTTATGTATGGTGAGATCTTCTATCGGAACAATGTCTCTTTCATTTAGAACAATAAGTGAAAATTTCCTTAAAATGAATTTTGTCTGTCTGTCTGTCTGTCTATCAAGTCACACTGTCTTACTGGTGGAGTATGTCTTAAAGTAACTGACGACAAAGAAGAAGAAAAAGGAGTAGGAGTAGGAGTAGGAGTAGGAGTAGGAGTAGGAGTAGGAGTAGGAGTAGGAGTAGGAGTAGGAGTAGGAGTAGGAGTAGGAGTAGGAGTAGGAGTAGGAGTAGGAGTAGGAGTAGGAGTAGGAGTAGGAGTAGGAGTAGGAGTAGGAGTGAGAAAGTGCCATATATTAAAGAGGATTACCTGTAATCGATCTATTTGTATGAAAGCAGGGGACTGTTTCACGGTATAACAACCTGCTCCAACTGAAGGTACAACTTACTAATGCAACTTACTCAAGATCTTAAACAGTTCGGCGTGTGGCTACCAGTGACACATTCATATGAAACGATGATACCTACTGCTGCAAAAGATCGTCCAAGATTATAAAAACACTAAATGCTTATTTAAAATACTTGAATATGAATAAAGAATAGTTTCTCAAACACTTGCGTATATATATATATCTAAGATAACTCATTAGCAGGCATGCGGACATGGGTTTTTGATTGGCTAACTAGAACTTAGATTCCTCTTTCTCTCCTTTTTCTATTTCATTCAACACGAATTCCTGTTTTTCTGCCACCTGCTTATCCTTTCTGCAAGGAACTCCATAATCCTCTTTCCAGTCCTCCACCTGCTCCACGGTTTGGGGCATGGGACTGAAGAGTGTTTCGGGTAAAAACAGAGCCGTAATACCAGCAAAGAATGCCATGCCTCCAAAGATGATGAGGGGAAGGTTTTGAACAAAGTCGTTCTGGAAATTAAAAGTTTTACCTTTACTTTGTTACACAGGTGCCATATTATTTTATGGTGTCAAACCAAATATGTGTAGAAGCTACATTTTCTAGGCTAATTTTAGAAATTAGGTCCAAGTCTATTAAAGGGGACAAATAAAGTTACAAAAGTTCAGCACGAACAAGAAACACAACTTACAAGAAACACGATGTAGGGAGCGATGATTCCTCCGACACGAGCCATCATTGAACCAACTCCAAGGGCAACATTTCTTAAAGAGACAATAAATGGAAATGTTCTATTTCGGGAATTTTTGTCATTCAAATTTGTTGCAAATGGTTCAGTAACCATGGTTACCTGAGTAGAGTTGGGCTCAGTTCAGATGTGTAGATGTATACACCACTAAATGTTGCGTTGATACAGAAAATGCCAATCACAGCCAGCACCTTAATGGCAGGGTTATCACCTGGTGAAAAAGAACATGTTTTAAAAATCCCGAGCTTGTGTGACGTTTCCCAAGATAAAAAAAGAGGATTTTGGGTTACCTGTGGTCTTTGGGACAACCAAAACCATCAAACATACCAGACCACCAAATATCATTAATGTTGAATAACCTAGTCGACGTCCACACCTAGAAATAAGTAATAAAAAATGATAAATTTACTATATGAGCCCGTTGGAGGCTAGTGATGAATAGGAGTAGTAAGAGCACCCCTTCCTTCTGTGGTCAGCGGTACGAGGATCGAGTATATCATAGAGCCGGAAGCGGTGACAAGGGATATATTATGGGCCCTGTATCCGCCTGTGGAAAGCGGAGCCTGGGAGTATTGTATGAGCCCTTTATCCGCCTGTGGCAAGCGGTGACCAGGGGTATTTTATGAGCCCTCTATCCGCCTGTGGCAAGCGGTACCCAGGAGTATTTTAAAAGAACTGCCACTTCTTCTTTTGCCAGCGGTTTGACAGACCTCACAATCCTGTTGTACGAAGCGGCGACCAGGGGTATATTTTAAGAACCTGCAATACTCCAGTAGCCATGCCTTACCAGGGTTAACGCTTTGATAATAAAAGTACAAATGTACTTACTTTTTGAAGATGAGCCAGAGAAAAAGAATAGAAGGTATGCCGACAGCGAATAAAATAAATACGTTGAGATGAAACGATCCACCGAGATTTTTAGCATTCAAAGTGATGCCATAAAATACAACACAATTGACGAACCTGTTGAAATGAAAATAACAACATATCAATAAACAGAACATTATTGATGAAAATTTCTCCAAGGTGTTAAAAAAGGTCTCTTAGAGGACCTCATCGTTCTTGCGGAAGTCATCTTCAGAGTAATTCTTCATGTAATTAGGCTATTGTTATCGTGGCTGTATAAATATGACCAATCTGACTTTTATTCTTCACTTGACTCTGAAGATGACTTCCGCTCAGGTTGTCGAAACGTCAGTCACATCAAACAGTCCTTCTCAGGACTACATCCACCCGGATGATCATATTACTTCGATTAACATAAGGCTTTCAAGTTAAGTAAAGCGCGCACGTGTATTCTGAAGGAAATTGTGAAACGTGCTACTTCTCATTTAGCTTACTCTGTCGCGCGCTCGAGGAGATAAAAGTGGGTTTTGGACTAATCATCTATGGGAATATTTACCAATTAAAGGTTAGGATAAACGTGCGTTTTCTCATTTTAGGGGTTCTGATAAGATCCAGTATCCCAGCTTTACTCTTCTCGGTAGCTTCACTTGCATCCAACATCTTGATTTTTTTGATAGTCGAAGCCAGTTGGCTGGAATCAACATTAACTCCGCTTGCTGAGGCGAAGCTTTCTAAAACTTCCTGTGCTTCTTCGAGCCTTCCTTTGGCGATGAGCCATGGAAAAGATTCTGGAATCCACCTGGGAAAAGAGAGAAATATGATCAACAAGAAAATCTAATATCTAAAATATCTAAAATATCTAAAATATCTAAAATATCTAAAATATAAACAAGGAGAATAAGCTCAGTACCGGGCAATCGCCTGAGGGTGGGCTGTATGGTTGCCTGGGTGAACTACCCTCCCCGGTAAAACAATATCTGCACGGCACAGCTGAGAGGTAACATTAAATGTCTAGTGCTGAGTCAAGGTTAGTGCTTGGATTGAACCTAATTTGCTGAAAAAGCAAAACAAGACAGACAGACAGACAGACAGGCAGACAAAAAGACAGTGAAGTAGCTTACTTCCATAGTAGCAGAAGAGGTGCACCAGGAAGAGCGATAGCAAGCATCAAATGGCGCCAATCACGTATCATGTAAGCCACGAACGACAGAATCACTGCTCCAATCATGATGAAAAGATTAGAGATGATACCGATGGCAGTACGAAGAGAGAACGTTGATAGCTCCATGCAGTATACGAAGCGTACTAAGAGACCACCTGCTGAGGCAAGACCTGCACCAAAACGCATGACAGCAAACAGGATGAGACTGTCGGCGAAGGCGGAACCCAAACCGAAGGAGACCTGGGGAATGATAAAGAAGGTAGTACTTGAACGAAGTTTGCTGTTGCTGTCTACGCTGCTCTAGCATACCTACCACCACCGTACCCTTTCCTTAAGTGTCGGTGATGATTATGATAATGATACATGATGATGATACATGATGATGATACATGATGATGATACATGATGATGATACATGATGATGATACATGATGATGATACATGATGATGATACATGATGATGATACATGATGATGATACATGATGATGATACATGATGATGATACATGATGATGATACATGATGATGATACATGATGATGATACATGATGATGATACATGATAATGATACATGATGATGATACATGATGATGATACATGATACATGACGATGATACATGTTGATGATACATGTTGATACTTAATGATGATACATGATGATGATACATGATGATGATACATGATAATGATACAGGATGATGATACATGATAATGATACATGATAATGATACATGATGATGATACATGATGATGATACATGATACATGATGATGATACATGTTGATGATACATGTTGATACTTGATGATGATACATGATGATGATACATGATGATGATACAGGATGATGATTCATGATTATGATTCATGATGATGATGATACATGATGATGATGATGATCTAGATAACGGATTACAGTCACAAGTTCAATCATAATTCTACTAGATCCTTACCAAAAGAAACAAGCTGAGAAAAGTAGCTATCTTCCTTCCAAAATGGTCAGAGATTTTCCCAAACCCAACAGAACCAACGAGCAGCCCAGTCATATAAACAGCTTGTGACATGGCTTTGAGATGGCCGCGGTCACATATAAGGCTCCACTGAAATTAGCACAAATTAATATAATAATATCATTATGTGTTTAGAAAACAGGCCGGGAAGGGTGAATACAAACATTACCCTGCAAACATAGGCTAAAGGACATCTCCAAGTCAAGTGTGAGTGGAGTGCACGTCAACGTGGAATTTTTCCGAAACCCCTTGCTGGGAGATACAGAATGAGTGAGATTTTGGGCGCAGGCCCTTGACTGGGGGAGTGAGGAGAAGGAGGAGGGGAGGGGAGGCCCCCAAAATACCCTAAGGGTTTACATCGCAGGATAGGCAAGATATGGAATAGAGCATGGGCACGTTACGTCATGGCCGCAATCTTGGTTGACGATAACAAAGCATTCCTTATTAGACTTCTAATGTTTGTTCAACCAACATGGCGGTTGTTTCATTGTTATTCATATCTCAAAAGATTTTGAGTCACATGAGTGCACACACTGTATTGAACCATTCAATACCCCGTTGATCAAAAAACGAGCCGGAATGGCAATTAAATCCGCAACGAATCTTTTTCTATAAAGACAGCACCTTCAGAGGTGAAGGACTAGATTTGTAAACATGTTGAACTATAGTCTTTATGGTTAAAAGTAAAATGGCCGAGTCTTGAAAAACTAAGAAATTTGAATCTCGTCTGTCGTCTTGATCTTGCGAGGTTTAGGAATGTGGTACTAAGTAGATCGCCATGAATACAATCAGACCGTCAGGTCAAAAATGCATACGAATTTTAATGAAGACGAGCAGGAGTTAGTATCCGGTTTGCCAACGTGCGTTGCTCATTTTCAGGTCACGATTTCGATAGCAAAAAAAAAAAAAAAAAAAAAAAAAAAAATGGGGGGGGGGGGGGGGGGGGGGGGGACGCGAAATTAAGTTAAGTATCGCGAGTGGCCCTTATAAAGACTCTATCGAAAGCAGAGATAAAAGACGGTGTTAGGGAATCGAAGAAATAAAGACTCTATCGAAAGCAGAGATACAAGTCGGTGTTAGTGAAGGAACATTTCTTATCTGGGATAAAGGATGGGGGATTCGCAGTAAACTTTTTTTAAATGGTTGTAGCTCTTCCCCTTTCACTCAGTAAGAAATTCATGACCTTCCTACTAAGTCAACAAGAAAATCAGCTTTCGTCAAAATAAAAAGGTTTGACCTTTTACAAAAGTTCAATCTTTTACTGATTACACTCCCCTCTGAAACCCCTAGAGGGGAGAAAGCGTTGCGTGACGACACTGAAAGCGGTTGTGGGGGAGACTATGAAACCCCAGGCTCCCCTCCAAATAATGTCGTCGCTTAATCGTTAAGCCATCGATCGTAAAGTTTTATTAGTTTTAACGGTTAAATGAAAGCTAAAGCTAGTAATGTTTTTCACAGATTACCTATGATAATTGAATTAAGGATGTCGAGAACAATTTCTCAGTTGAAGAAGGTTGTCGGCAAACTCTTCTCAACATGCATCAGACAAAAATGTGGGACAGTTTTTAGAATATTTAATATTTAATATATACACATTTAGTTTTGTTCATAATGTATGGCAGAGGGGGGGAGGCAGGTGAAATTTAGGGGTGATCGGGAAAATTTGAAGCAGTAAAATAGAGGGGAGGGGGGGGGGGGGGGGGGGGGTTGAAACTTTTTTTCAGAGAATTGGTGGGGATGCAAAATTTTTAGAAGAAACTACGAGAGATTGCCCGGGGGGATAGTTATTTTTTTGCGGGGACTTCAAGGAAGGGGTCTTAAAATTTTTTTTGTAATTTGAAAATTTCACCTCCCCCCTCCCCCCTCTGCCATACATTATTAACGCAGCCTTAAATACGAAAGCATAATAGAGCTTACCTCAGAGACAGCACTAGAGAACTCATCCGTCATAAACACGTAGGTACAGTTTTCACATCCACACTGGTTGATCCGACAAGAACTGCTAACATTCAGATCATTAGATACGCATTGATAATTTGGAGGAGCGCCGTAGTACGTGGGTATAAACTGCTGAAAGTCGACTACGATCGTCAAGTAGCACATGAACACCATTATAAAGAAAGGGTAGCGACCAAAACCACCAACAAGACTCCAAAGATCTTCTAGTACAGCTGGATGAGATGGCTTCTGGGGTTCCTTGGCTTCCATGCTTTCTTGTTTAGTACCTTGTAGTAATGATGCTAGTTGATGAGTATCGGGTGAATGCTCCATTGCTGCCTGATAAGTTGATTTATAACATAATACGACAGCCGCCCGTTGTGTCATTTGATCTCTCGTGCAGCTCGAATTTCATTCCCAAATTTTTTTTAATGACGATTTCATACACGGTGAAAATCGAAGTTAAAAAATGGTTTATTTAAATAGAGGCTGAACCGAGAAGCAAGAAGAGAAAGAGCTACAGAGAAGCTTGTGGCTCGTGAAGCATAAAGAAATGTGAAGTAAGGCAACATCGATCGATACCCTCGAACGTGTACACACGGCAATTTGCTGAATAATGTCGAGGATAAGTTCCACGGAAAAAGAATTATTACCTTCAGGAACCTAAGCATTGCGGGGCTGATTATCAATTGAAATATTAATTCTTCATTTTCAATTCCCCTGTCCCTTCTCGATTTAGTCAGAAAATTGTTTTCACCGGTTCGAGTCTATACATGCTGCGTTAACTGCACATAAGTCGCGCGCTCTGATTGGTCTGGAGCGCGTGCTTTATGAGAGTACAGCTTCTCAGCTTTCTCAGAGTTTTCTCAGCTTCTTCAATTATTTATATGCTTCCTGCACATCTCTCGCCACTTCTCTGTATCTCTTCGCTCACTCGCTCAATATGTTAGCAGATCAACGATTTAGAGTTTATCAATCGTCTAAACGATCATCTGCTACGAGAGTTAACAAACGAGATTCCTTATCAAAGAATAGCTATTTATATCAGGAGCTGGAGTTTCACTGTTCGATGCGAGGTGATTTCTAGCAATGAACATGCTCACACTCTCACAATAGTTAATTTCGGTCATTTATATTTAATGAACCAAGGAAAGATGCAGGTTTGAGTCGGTACCGGTTTCTTTCTCAGTTTGAACTTTGCTGTTTGATCCTTGACTGTGGTATGTTAAAAATATGACAAAATTGTTTTAAATGAGGCGGTTATGTAATACCCTCTTACGTAACCCTCTATCGTTTATTTGGAGGTTTATTCTTAAGTTTTATCAAGTCTGGAAGTTCAAACATTTGAAATTAATAGTATTTATTTATGTTAAACTAGTTTATTCAATCAAATGTTAGATCAAATCAAAACAAAAATATCTGATCAAAAATCGATTTGTACATCACAGACCTCGCGCCAACCTTTCCTGATTGATGCGGTTTTAAATATGTAACATGATTGTGTAATGCTTTTTGCAATTCATTTCTTTGTCAAACAAGAACTTGCCTCTCAATGAGTGCCAAGTTTGGCTACACATCCTATCTATATTTATCAATATTACTAATTATTTGATTAAATCTTTATAGTTGTCTTACGGAACAGAATTTTAGGAATGAAAATTCCTGCAATTGTCAAATGTATTTTACTACTCTTCTCAGTAGACCGAGGCAGTTGGAATTTTTTAATGACCTTCGTAGCGTCTGTAATGTTATCCAGAAGTAAATTTCAAATCGACCACGTGATGCCAATGTTATACCACGTGGACGTTTTTACACCACGTGATTAAAACTTGACTGAATTTTGATCACGTGGTGTAAAAAACTTGTCCACGTGGTACAACATTGGCATCGCGTGGCCGATTTGAAATGTACTTCTGGATCACATAAAAGACGCTACGAACGCGATAAAAAAAGCACAACTGCCTCGGTCTACTGGGAAGAGTAGTAGTGTGACCCTGAAAGCCAAGAATCATTGGTTTTATCATTGATTTTGTAACCGAGACTTGTGTCAGACTTAACAGATCTACTTGTAGTTCCTTTTGAATTAACCTAAACATTAACTATCGCTCGAAAGAGTTTTTTTTCGAACAGGAAACTTAAGAATATTCGTGGCAACATCATAAAAAATAACTGATCCCCCTAGAGGCACGATATTTTTTTATCATCCCCTGTCTGCTACTGAGTGACCCTCTTCTTCAAAATCTGTCAATTTTTAGCCCGGGGGACTCCCCTATATTTGCTATACGATTATGTTTGATTGCAATCTATTAAATAACGTCTTTTAGTCTGGGATAGGGTGTACAATTCTTAGTTTTAGTGTGGGGAAGGGTATGTAAAATCAACATTTTAGGTCTGGGATAGGGTCAGGGTTTTGAGGTCCTGGCGGCACACCCCTACCCAAGTTGGGGTGATAGTACCCCCTCCCCCCCGGGGGATTTTTAGGTAATCTCCAATCCAGTTGTCTAAAAACCAGGCGATTAATAATGACAGGTTCACTTATGCTAAGTTGATCTTTCGGCAATGTATTGACTAGCTTTTGTAGGACTCATTTTACTCGTGTCATTGTGGATTGTTGTATTGTCCTCTCAAGGGGAGGGGAGAGGAGAGTAGCGACATCTTGGCACTAGGGACCCATCGATTAGATTATTTCTAAAGTTAAAGGTTATCAATGTTATCTACAAGAAGCAAGATAAGATTGCTGTCGAGTACAGCTATGTTTTTGACCCAACCGCAGCATTTTCCACACGACTTTTCCCTTTCTCATACGAGACGTTTGCACTGTCAAGGAAGACCTGTCAAACCGAGCTCTTCGTTTTCACTGTCGCTATAATGAGCGCTGTCACTCTCGCCGTGGTTATGGACCTGACGAAGAACGGTCTTCATGTCTCGGGTGAGGTGCGGTATATATTCACGAGGAACCAAGAAGTTGGACAAATGGAAAAGGTCAATAAACACTTTGTACCGGTCACTATAAAAACAAAAGGGGTTTGATATTGCAATGTGAAACAAAAATAACTCTCGTTTGAAACATGGAAATAAAAACTACAATTTTTGTGTGAAACTACGGACTTCCAAGGGAAAGAAATGATAAAGATTGGTTAGTTGGGTGAGGCGTGCCACAAGGCTCAGCTCTTGGCCCGTTGGCATTTCCACATCATACCTGATTGTTGATCTGAGATACTGATATCCTGAGCTGCCGCCAGTACCAGCTTTGGTTCCGATTGTGCGCTGGACTAACATCAAATGATTGTCTAAAATAGTTGGAAAATTATTAGAAGCAATATTAATAAAGCGAAGCCTACCAATGAAGAAAACGCAACCTCGAGGATCAAGAATGGGTAAAGGAGTCTGGGGATCTGGGAGATTGCTACCAGTTATCGTTACCGTTCCTACCTTATTGTATGCTGTTACCATATTACCATATTTTCAACGAAAACTTAATGGTTTGAAGAGAACGTTTTTTTATTGTTGCATATTTCAGGATCATATATTACTGATGTATGTCTATGGACTTTCATCACAGTCACTTTAGTTTAGTAATTTTCCGTCCACTTCCGCTTTGCATAGCTGGACTGGTTACAAAATGACGGGGGAAGGGGATAGAGATTTTTGTTGCCCTCCCCTCCAAGCACGCTAGCATGATGATATTGACTTTTTCTTCTATGCTTATTTTTGACTTGTCCGGCCCTGATTACAAGCACTATTTAAACATGATATAATAATACTTGAACGAGTACTATACTTACATCGCCACTTGGTAATCAGAGAATCAATGTCAATGAGAAGCTGTAGGATCTGAAATGGCTGGTGGAAGCGAGGCTGATCACTGTAAAAACCAAATGACATTTGAATGCTGCATGGAGCAAGAAAACACGAAGACATCTTCTAACTTACCGATAAAAGTAGATCATCATTGCTCCTTGAAAAGCTTTATAACAAAATCTTCTCTCGCCTGTGAATATTGGGAAGAAAATTCAATCAATCTGACTGTCGAAACATTCCTTCATGGAACATTGCCATACGATACTTCTATTCTTTTCGACCTGTCAGGTGAATAAATCTTGTTTTTAGCCTTCAGCTATGAGTAAACACTGCCCGTCATGTGCTTATAACCAGATAATATCATTACCCATACATTTGGAATGAAAAGAATTTTTTGCAATTTTAGCAGCGCTGATAGGAGTGGAGATTATTTACCTCTTGTGACCAACTGGTTATGTCTTTCTTCATTAAAGATTGACTCAAATGTGTCCTTAGTAAACAAAGTGAAAATAATGTTAATTTTATGGAAGTTTTGATCATAATTGTGTGATAGGAATAACGATACTTACTGTAGTAGATTTAAAGTTCTTGAGCATGTCGGCTTTGAGAAATTCGTTCTTTTGTGCCTGTCAATACAGAATAGAAATGTCTATGATGATGATACTTGATGATGATACATGATGGTGATACATGATACATGATGATGATACATGATGATGATACATGATGGTGATACATGATGATGATACATGAGGATGATACATGAGGATGATACATGATACATGATGATGATACATGATGGTGATGATACATGATGATGATACATGATGATGATGATTATGATACGATATGACGATGATGATAGATAATGAGGATGAAGTACGATGATCGATGATACATGACGATGATGCAGCAAAAAAATGTTCACGTCATACTGACGGTTATTTTAATAAACAGGCCAAGGCATTTATTACCAATGGTCTTGGACCTACCAAAGCTTGCATCTTCAGACTGTCCAACCATCTGTAAACGCTTGCTTTAAACTTCCCCCAGAAATTAAAGCCATCTTCCTCCAGTCCTGGCGTGCGAGACAACCATTTCTATAGCAACCAAAGAGGTATCCACGTCATCATTGGCCCATATGATTCATGACTTGTTGGAAAACCAATAAAAACAAATTGCCAACATGATAAGGTGGGATGGGGGTGTCTATCCCACACTACTACCTTCTAAAACAGGAGAGTCCTGGAAAACTGTTAGGGGAATGGTAAGATATGGCCCCTCGTCCCTTACCTCGACAACTTCCAGCAAAGATGGCGACTCTTCAGACTTGACGTAGTCTGTTTGGTCTTTTCCTGTTCTTAAAGCTTTACTGATCGATACAAATAAAAAACTAATGTCAGTGAAACTACGAAGTGACCCTAATGACGTTTCATACTTAAACTACCACAATCCTTTTCAAAATCTCTTTTCATATTCAAATATTAAATCTCCTTTGAGAATAACAAGACAACAGAGGAAATTATCATAACAAAAAAAAACCTACCGAAAAGAAAGTGTAGGTAAAAATAGTCATAATGCTTGAGGCCTGTATGGATGCAATACAGGGACGCCAGCTTATACACAGAACAACAGGAAAATAAGCCGCAGAAAAAAAATATTTGTTCTAATTTTGCAATTGCTTGTATTATTTAGCACAATATCTTGAGTCCCTCTAGAAGCCCATACAAGGAATGACCCGCGAAACACACACACACAAAAAAAGGAAAATAAAGGCTATGCACCATCACGTGACAGCAGGCATGTTAGATGCCATGCGGAACAATACAATTGTTTTACAAGAGAAAGAATTCAATTTCCAAGAGCAAAGGGATTTTATTGTTCTGCCACCCAAACACAGGTAGTCCTAGCTTTATTATGGGCGCCTGCACGTGATAGTGCCAAACCTATATAAATACTACGTTACCAGCATTCCTGGCTGTCTTTTCTCATGCTCGCCTTTAACAAGAACAAAATGAGTTAGCAATCACCGAAGGTTTTGAATGCTATTTTACTGAAATTAACTTACCCTTAATACGCCTAACTTGTTCTCAATAACTCTGAATTGAGCGCTTTGGAATCCTGAAGCGGGAGAGATATAATCCCTGATGGAGAGAAAGAAAGAATGAATGAAGATATGAACGAACAAACAAATTTTATTTTTAACAATGTTATTACAACAACGCCTAATTGTAGGATATCTTACAGTCAAACCAGCTCATGAAGATTCAATTTAACAGTAATGATAAAAGGGTAAATTATACACCTTGAAAAGATGAAAAAAACTTACTGACGTTTCGGACGCTAGTCCTTCGTCGAAGTAAAAGAGGATTCAATTTACTGAGAAATTTGATTTCAAGTTTGTTTTAAAACTTACAGAAATAAAGCGGAACGTGTACGACCTTGAACAGGCATAAATAATGTGTTTTTCGATTAGAGCCTCACCTGAACTCCATGAAACCAAAGGGCGTCATTGTTTCTAGACACTGGAACTGCTCTCCTAAAAGCTATGGAAACAATAACAGAAGACGTGTATCTTCTTTTCAGAGTAAGGTCGGGTGTACAATGCGTAAGATAGATAGGCACAACACCACGATGAAAATGTGGTGCATTTATACGACGCATGCCTAACACTACAATGCATGCGCAAACAAGATGCACCCATATGCAGGATTATGCACAAAATTATAAACCATGATGAGTGCAACGCTACATGGCAAATCACTATCCTACTTCACATGTTTAAAAAAATTATCATTACACCCTTGGGTCGGTTTTTTCATACCTTTAAGATTGCCACGATTCGCTTCAACAACGAGATGACCATAAGCGTCTTTTCTTCATTCAACACGCCCGCCTACATAAGTTTAAACGATGCCACCACATTACGTAATGTTTTGTTCATTTCAGACCACGTGTCATTTGAGAAAAGGATTTGCATCCAAACAAATGATACTCAAATGAATGACACGTGGTCTGAAATATTACGTCCAAGTTAAAGGGCTGCATTAAGTAACACCTTGAAAAACATGATGAATTTTACCTCAGTGAGAAACAGGTCCCGAATGGAATCAATCTCAAAGATGATTTCCTTGAACCAGAGTTCATATGCTGCGAAA
This sequence comes from Actinia tenebrosa, assembly GCF_029948245.1. Taxonomy (NCBI): domain Eukaryota; kingdom Metazoa; phylum Cnidaria; class Anthozoa; order Actiniaria; family Actiniidae; genus Actinia; species Actinia tenebrosa. Next base: position 9,472,735 of record NW_028292584.1, read on the forward strand.
ATAAAAGCGGAGAAAAAAATTCACTATTACGCAACCATTTCACAATTTTGGTCAGTTAAGTTGTTAATCTGCGTACATTAGAAATTGGATGACAACTTCAGGGGGAGGGAGGCAGGTGCAAATAGGAGGAGCCAAGGAAGAGGGGAGGAAGGAGTGGACTGTATTTACCTTGGTGGGTGACAGTTGAGGTTGTGTGAGTTGCAGCAGGGGAGGGGCCTGGAGGATGGGAGAGCCAAGTAATGGGAGGGAAGGAGTTGGTCTCGTGACTTTATTTACCTTGGTGAGTAACGATAAACAACAGTTCGTCAGACGCCCCGTGAGATCCTTTCTCCTCGCTCATCAGTTTCTGACAGTCAAGCAGCTTATCAAGCTGGGAGAAAACAGGAGGATTGCGTAACAGCGTTAATATACGTTTCCAAAAAAAAGTAGCAACAGAAACTTTTAATTCTTAATTTTTTGTATCCTTTACATGGAATATCTCTGGAAATTTGAGGAAAGTCAAATGATCGAAAAGTTGTGCTATTTTTTCCAGGAGTAATTGCTTATTAATTATTATGCTAAATGTAATTTTTATTTCAAAAAAAGATTTTACTTTCTTTCACCAAAACATCTTTAAACTACCTATCAATACTATTTCTGTACCATGCAGCTGTGCATTTTTATTTTATTTGGTAAAAAGCTAGTCTCTTCATATACTTTACTGACAATACATTAGACAACCTGTTCGTCCCTTCATTCCGCATAACATTTTTTCCGGCATGAAGTATACGGCTGTTTGAAAGTATAAATTTTGTTAATTATTGTCCTTTTTTTCTATTGGTCAAAACCATCGGGGACGGAGAAATGCAAGAAGGCCAGAAAAACATCTGATTTGTACTGTACAAGAAATCTAAGATTTCACTTAGGTTTCTATGGTAACAATTTAGCCTTAAGGACGAAGTAACTATTGGAACAAAAGATTTAGGTTTGTTGACCTTGTAAAAACACCTTCCTAACAAAGGTCACTAATTGAATTCTATACACCGGATAATGAAAGGTTCTTCTTATTTACTCAGTAATCTGGACTTGGACCTTTTGACTTTCAGCTGTTCACAAAACCAGTTTAGTAAGACTTGCGCAGAAAAGACTTCCTAAGGACACGTATATTTTTGGCGTCCTTCATTATAGTTGTTTACTCATAAATTTTTAGTTAAGAATTATTCCCTTACTGTTGGTATAAACTTTGGTTTACTTAAAATAGTATGTTTTGACTTAGAAACACAAGCGACCGTCATCGACGCTTTATTCAGTTAATCCTTTTCTAAAGACTCTTTTTAAGATTTAGGTTCTTAGGTCAATAAGGCCAATATTCTAATTTATTCCTGCAACTCAGTACTTTCACTGGAAACCAGACTCAAACCAGTTTTTGTAAGTAATTCGACAATTATGCTAATTTCTTCTATAAATATAGGTTAGTTTCAGATAGTTAGAGAGAGAGAGTAAAGAAAGAAAGATGTAGATTGTTAGTCGTGAAACAGTCTTGTAACTACTAGTACTTGTGAGCGTCAATAAAGATCCCGTGGAAACTCTAACCATAGTCTCCCCGACTTCACGACAGAAATATTAACGATCCTGTTCTTGAGATGCAAAAAGTCATCACGATCGATATCATCGAAAGATTCGCTGTCAAGAAGTTCCATTCCTTCATCATTCTTCTTCTCTTTAGTTAAGTATTGTGAAGAAAGAAGATCAAAATTATCGCCGAATAAATCAATAGTCTTTTCTTCCAAAGAAAAATGACGCTTCGCGTCAGGTTTTTCGTTAGCTTCTACTTGGGTTTTATGGCGATTTTGTCTTAATGTTCGCGCCATTCTGATAATAGAAAACTTGCTGTTGGAGTCAAGGACTGGTAGGCAGTACTGGAAATGCGATTTGGATGACGGTTGCTTTGTAGAATGGAAGTTTTTTACTATTTGAGGTAAAGTTATGTTGAAACTTTCTTCGCGAAGTTTAGTTTCTCTTGGAGACGAAGTCAAGGATGGCAAAGAAGTTGTTCGAGTTTTAGTTTCAAGGATTGTGGACGATTCATCTTTTTGGGTTGAAAGAGATTTTCTGTCAGGTCTATAGGTAGATGGAATGGTGCAATCGTCAAAGACATTTTTGATTTTTGCATTTCCAGACAAGGCAGCAATCTTAGCAGTTGAATTCCCTGATGCTTCTTTTGCCCGGTGTTTTGCTTTTTTATTAAAGTGTATATCAGGTCTAGAATTTTTTTACGGTTTTGGCATCTCTAGATGATATAAATAAATATTCCAAAAAAAATTTTTCGATTTCGAATTTTTTTCACCTCGAAATCAGCCTTCAAAGTTAGATTTCTGGCGACGCCCAGTCGTGTTGGCCGTGTTTTGGGAGACGCTAATGGACTGGCACTAGTTTTTCTGTGACGTAAATTCGGTGACACAGTTTAGATCGGCCTTTCGAAGTATTGTAAATATGCCTAGTAGGTGCGTGGTTGGAGGGTGTTCAAATATAACGAAGAAAGGCATAAAACTTCATACGATCCCTTATTTTAATGATGACCGACCAATAGCAAAGGCTAGAAGGAAAAGATGGGTCGATTTTGTATTGAAAAGACGAGCAAAATGGACGCCTACGGCGACTTCGGCAATATGCTCGGAGCACTTTTCTCCAGAGGACTACAGTCAGCGTTACTCTTTCGGAGAAGACGACAGAAAGCTGGCACACTTAGTAAGGGATGAGACCGGAATTGTGTCATACCCAAAACTTTACCCAGTTCCATCGACTAGTTCAGCTGAAGCCAACAATTCTCAAAGAAATCGCCGAAAGGTAAGTCGTCGATTGATAATAAAAAAATGTCACACATATTGGACTATATGCCCCAACTGTAGCACTATCGTTTGTTTACTATATAGATTTTTCTAATATTATAATCATAGTATTATTCTCATATAAAAGCTATCAAGAAATAAGACATAAATGCATGACTAAATATTTGCATTCTTGCAAAAACTTGAATTGCAATATGCAAAATAAAGAAACAAATGAAATCAAACTAAGATATTCGAATAATAAGAATAATAATTTGTTATAATCATTCTCTTTGTTTTCTTTCCTTCCAAGACAAATACTTGCTGTAAGCCACTTCAACTACAATATCATTAGAGAGACAAAAAAGAAGCCAGATGGATCAGACCAAGTGAGATTTATTTATCCGAAGTTTAAAAATGGGGAGGCTACTGTAAGAGATGTGAGAATAAAACCAGATTATGGTAAGAATTGCTATTTCGGCACATCTGATTTAACAAAAAGTCAAAAAATACTTGTATACATGTTATTGTTTATCTTTTATCAATAGGGTATGTGGAAGAGATATACATCACTTTTCTCGAAGCATTGCAGAAAGAAGACATGTTAAGAGAGGCACAGAAAGAATTAAAAGAAATGACCCCACCATCAATGAACACGATGCTGGTAAAAGAAAGTAAAACTGTGGCTTTGGAAAAAAAGGAAAAAAGAAAGAGTATGGTTGTAGACAATGTACCACCCACAACACCATGCGAGTAGGATGTTATTTCCCATTGATGTTTCTAAGTTTGAAGAGTGCCATCATCATACCTGTGAAATTTGCTTAGCTGAATAGCACTGAATAGTGCTAACCAAACAAAAGAAAACAAATGAATTTGTGCTAATTATTACTACTATTTAGATTTTGTACTATTTCACTGGTTATACTGACTGCACTCTGTTTCAGTGTTCAAATATCACCAAGTCCTTATTCAGTGCTTTCACTATAGATCTTTCTTCATAATTAGACTGTTGTGTCTAAGTCATGAAGGTTTATTTCTAATATGTTGAATAATCTAACAGTCATAACATAATAGAAGTATAATATAAACTAACAATTTTGTCATCAACTATTCACTTCATGCTAATTTGTGCATTACTTTTATCAGTATCACAGGTACTTGAACAAGAAGCCAAAGCTGCCGAAATTAAGAAAACAAAGAAGATTGGAGAAGGCAGGATAGAGAAATCAATCCCTCATTGCACTCATTGCAAGAATCCCATGAAAGGACACAAGAATCCCATGAAAGGACACAAGAATGTGAAAGACTGCCCTAAAAACCAGAAAAGCAGTTAATACTCTCTTGCTTTTAGAGTGAAGTTACTAAACCCATGAAATAGAAATTACTTGTTAAGGTGTAATAGTCAAATAGACACAAAAGAAAACAATGGCATTAGAGTCTCAGTGCTAAGGTGTATTAGTCTACTATCCATTTCACTGGTTTAGTGACTTCACTCTTATATTAATATGTAGAAATGTATCATTTTGTAATACTTTTTACAATTAATTATTTTATAATTTTTTATTATAGTTGTAAGTGCAATACAAAGTGACAAATACAAAACAACCCTCATAAAGGCAATTTGAGTCATTTCTATTAGACCCATGATACAAAGTTGTATAATTAGTGAGGAGAGTCGAAGTAAAACAAAAGAAAACAGTGAATATCTACTACTATGTAGTGCAATTTTTTTCATGCTTCGAGTAAAATCACTCTAATGCAATGTTCTGTTTATAATATAATATGTATCACTCGTTATCTTCGTATCCACAAAAATCGGTGCTAGGAAACTGTTTTCTTATCGAGTGGTATGCACAAGCAGGCAGTGGGATTCTCTTGGATCCTCCTCCTTGATAACCATGACAAGCACAAGCAGGCAGTGGGATTCTCTTGGATCCTCCTCCTTGATAACCATGAACCAATTGGGTGAATTCCCTGTAAGCTGTTGCACGGAGAAGCCTAAAATATGAAATGATAATTTGTTAGTATATAAACTTATCAAACAAACAAGAATATATTCTTGAAATAAACAACTGTCAGTTACAATTGCTATTTACATCATTATCATGGAAATAAGTAATACTTTAAAACGGCATGGTATGACTTGTAAAGCACGTGAACAGTAAAAGATATAAGAAAATAAGGAAGAAAACATTAGTCATAGTTATCTTACTTGTTCTGGGCCCATGTAATTAAAACTAAGCTTAGAAGAAAAAAAAGGATTTACTCACTCTTCTTCACTGCCAGTTTGTCTATACTTATATCCGTCGATAGTGCGGTACTTGGCACATGATGAACGTAGGGACCAGCGATTTAAACAAACAGGCTCAAACCCTGGATGTAAGGTCACACAAATGGGAGGTACTTCCAATTCTTCGAGCACTTCGGAAGACTTCAGTGACTCGAGACAACCCTCTATTTCGTGACAGCAATTACACTCTTGAGGTTTTTGAAGTAAGTCTTTCTTGCAATGACCGCATCTACACCTAAAAGAGGAAACGTTTAGATTTGCGAGTTAGTAAAAAAATCAAAACGAAACTAAATATTTTGCAAAAAGAGTGAGCTTGTAGCTAGATCTTGATAGTTACGTACCAAGCGCTATTCGGCGTGACGCCATCAAATCTTTCTTGAAGCTTTTCATTTCTCTTCTCGATCTTTGAAATTTCTTCGTTATATTCACTGAGCCAGTCCGCATCAGCAAGTGGTTCTGAAGAATATGGTCCTACCAATTCGTGAGATTCAGACCTGGGGTAGCTATCATCTGACTCGTGTGTTTCAGCATGTTGATGGCATTCGTCCTCTATTTCTCCATCCTCTTCCTCTGAATATATACTTGAAATCTCGCTTTCAGAGCTGCAATCACTCCCGTAATAGTTCGTAGCCATCTTGTGAAATTATATATTGAAATTTATGTTTTTTGAAGGAATGAAAGTCACTAACGGGTCAATGTTTACAATACTTTGTCTACTCGTATCCTTGACAATCGCTTTTCTCGGTTCTCGAATTTACGTCACTAGTTACCAGTCTCCTAAAACACGGCCAACACGACTGGGCGTCGCCAGAAATCTAACTTTGAAGGCTGATTTCGAGGTGAAAAAAATTCGAAATCGAAAAATTTTTTTTGGAATATTTATTTATATCATCTAGAGATGCCAAAACCGTAAAAAAATTCTAGACCTGATATACACTTTAAGCTCAGAATCTGTCAAACGTCGAGGAAATGGCTTACAAGAACTATCCATACTTCCCTCTGATGAATCTTTGAGCTCTTTTCGAATTCTGACCACATTATCATGACACTTAGCCCTTCGTTTCGCCTCCAAATGACTCCTCGCACTTTCGGGCTCACCAATCTTCTTCTCTCTCAACCCATCCATCAAGGTCCTCAGAGATCTCTGAACCTGAATATTTTGCAGTAATTCAACTTCTTTCAGAATTTCTAGCTTCTTTATACACGAACCAGGGTTTGTTGTAGCTGTCTTGGAGAGTGACCGTCTTCTAGATGCTTTTGAACGTACTAAGAAGTTCACGTCTCGACCACAATTAAGCCGAGTAAAAAGATTCGGGTCATCTTTTGAGCCATCTTTTTCCATTTTGGAAGTACTCTAACCGTAACACGCTGCAGAAAAATCTGGAAACGCTTTGAAAGCTCCTTTGAAAGCCTTGATATTTTTGACTGTCTTTTCTAGGGAAGTTCAGTTCATTTAGCATTCATTTTCCTGTTTAGTTAGGATATCTTGGGTGGAAAAGAATTCTGGATAATATTCATGCAGTTGTAGACAAGTACTACTGGCTTGAGACAGCAGTAAACAGTATTGCCCATGGTGATTAAGAGTAAATTAATGCGAACTTTGTTTGCTCTCTTGGTTTAAATAAAAGAACAAACACGACCGCCAATTGTTTGATGGTCTAAAAGGGATTAATATAGATTATCATAGATTATCATAGATAATATACTACCTAGACTGCATAATATTATGCATGGTCGAACCTTGTAGAACCGAACACCTTTGACTATAGCCCAGACTACATAAATGCCAGTTAAGCGTTATTAGAAAGGACAAATGACAAATACAATACATATCTCCAGTTATGCATGGTCGAACCTTGTTAAACCGAACACCTTTGAGCGGGTGCCCGTATTATCGAGTCGAACCTTCATAACACGAGCGCACGAGCGCCTCAGTTCAGGGGGTCAGTCCTCTCGAGTCAACCCTTATATATATTTTTGGGGGAAGGGGGGGGGATTACCCATAAATTATCTAAAGTTCCGTCCCTAATTATTGAATAGAAAACATAATTTATGATGCATGGATTGACTTTTTGTCCCTTTTTGTGTCTTCTATTTCCAATTGTCCAGCTCATATTTGGGTCTGCACCAGTTCATAATGTAAGGCAGGGGGGGGGGGAAGCAGGTGAAAATTTGAAATGTCCAGCATAATTCTTAACACCCCCCTTACAGTCATGCAAAAAAAATACTATCCCTCCTAAACAAGGCTTGTAGCTTCTTCCAACAATTGTGCATTCCCCCCTTTTTTCTGATAAAAATTTGCCCACAACCTCCTCTTTCCTACCAAAATTTTGCCGATCACCCCTCAATTTCACCTGCCCCCCCTCCCCTCTGCCATATATTATGAATGCAGCCTTAGGTCAAATCGCAGCCTTGGAGATCAGTTCTTAATCCGCAGTTTCATTCATTCGAATTAGAATTGTAAAACCGGCAGCGATATCCTTCAAAACCTAGCTGAAAAAAGTCATAAAATCAAAATCATCTTACTCTAACTTTAGGCATCGAGATGGTCTTGTAATGGCAATTGAGTTACTAATTCAATGCTGAACAAAGATTTTTTTGTTATGTAAATCGAAGTCATTTTGTGTTATACATACTTCAAGCTTAGTACTACTCAAATTTACTTAACTTAATTTCTACAAGATAACGTTTTTTATGACTTAGTAAAATACTCTGCTCAACTCGGTTATTTAAGCATTGTTTTACCTGTAAGTTGAATTTTGCACAACGTTTTGTAGAATTTGTTTAAGAAACACATTGCGTGATGGCCATTTTCACAACATGGCGTAGGTTGAAAGGTTGTCAAAGTTCGCAATGAAGTTTCTCAATCTCACACACACAATAAGAATAAGAATGTTGTTCAAAAGTCATTTTAGCTAACATTTTAGTTCTGAAAGGGGGTAGAGTTAGCTAATACACTTTTTTTCCTTGATTATTTTAAGTTTTACTGAAGATTATAAGTAAGCTTACCTGTAGATAATCTGTGTAGTTGAGTCGTTCGTCATAATTATTGCCTTGATCAATGCCGGAATCACTGTGCGATAACATAAATCAACAATATAAGTAAATAATTCCCGATCATAGCGGTAAAATGAAGCAAACTTACCTAGAACTAGCAAAAGGACAGCTCATTTTCACTACTTCGTATCACCAGTTACCTCGATCGGGCTCGGCCAAGTTCTGCTCGCAGTCTCTGAATTAGATATGCTTGAAATGCTTTAATATGCATAAGTTTTGTTTCGCAATTTCATCATTAAAAAAATAAATATGCAATCTACCTCACACCTTCTTCAAAAAAAAACGCAAATTTAAAGGATAAAGATCGATTCAAAACTCTAATATATATCTGAAATTTCCTCGCAGTCTTTTAAAGAAAAATGTCAACACATTTCTCGTCTGACACACCTCCATTACGCCCTCTACAGTAACCGTCTGCGAAGTTTATCGTAAAAAATCAGTCTAAAAAAGGTTGAGAAAATGCCTTTACGTACACAACCAACGACAAATATGAAACAGAAGGTCAAACAATACGAAGATCAGCAAGCAAACCGCTTACAAATGTAATAAAACGTTTTCGAAGTCTACGATACTTTTGAACATGCCTGCTAACAGTTTCATGATAAAATACCACTTAAAATGTTATCAAACTTTTGAAAAAAGATTTAAGCAATCATTACCTTACAACTGTAAGAGTTTGTTTTCTTGTTTTTGTAATTTCAATCGTTGATGATAGATTAAAAGCCTCTTTACATTGGTCATGAATCAAACGAGTTCCAATGGAAGTCTGGTCGTGCAGCACGTGGCACTTGACTCAAGTATGTATAAGTATGTCACGCGATGTCAAGCGAGATCCTTAGTAACTACTATCAACTGTTTCACGGTCTGGGGCAATCACTGGGTATTTTCTCTTGTGTCTATTTTTTATTTCACGTGTTCATTAAATGCCTTCACTTTCACTTATTTAATTAACTACCGTTGTATCGCGACACGCTGTTTCAAAACCTAGCTGCGTCACATCCGGAATTTTCTTCGTAAATACCGTCGGTGTTTAAAGAGGAAAATTCCGGATGTGACGCAGACTATCAAAACCCTGATTGGATTTTGGTCTTTTCTGAGCCATCAATCTTCTTGGGTCTATGCAAATGAGTCTATGAACATTCTCGGTTAGATTAAATCAACACGTGTTTTTTCTAAAATCTAAAATGATTCGAGAGTATTCCAAAATATTCCAAGGAGTTTAGTTGCGATGGAAAGTTGTTAGAAAACGATGATTTATAATCTATAACATCAAGCAAATAACTGAGTTATCAAGCATGTGTGTACTTTGGGTCAAAAAACCCCTTTAATTGTTTCTTTCATTCAAACTTTATTTATTCATATAAAATAGTTTTTTTTTACCGCAATAATTATTTTAAAAGAGCAACCTATTTCTACTAATTTGCCGAGGTGTAAATAACCCCGTTACAAGAAACAACTTAAAGCACCCTGTTGGCATTAAAAAAACTTAGATAAGGCTTATAATGGTGATTTATATGATTCTTATAATTTTCCTCTACAGATAACAAATCTGGATTTATCTCACATAGTATCAAAAATATACAAAATTTGCAATCTTTTTCTTCCTTGGCTTAAGGCTTTGGCGTCTAAGGACTTGTTACTTCCAGAAAAGGGGCCTTTATTTTTCTAGGTACATCATTAGTAATGGCCAAAGTCACGTGAAAAGCGCAATAAGTTTTCAATGTTTAGAATAAAATAATAATATCAATAGACTATACATGCTAAATAGTAAAAAAAAGCTCAAAATATGTAGCCCAATATGTAGACTGTGTAAAGCCAGACTTTAATTCTGATTAAGACCATTTTAACCAGACTTAAAGTCGGTTTCCACACAGCCTACTATGCAGTGTGCAGTAATGAAAAAGGAAGTCAAGCTGAAATAATCGACTCAGGAGCCAAATATCTATTTATAGCGGAGAAACTAATCGCAGCAACTCTCCCCACCCTCCTCCGTCCCACCCCACCCTTCTACCCCAAAAATAATTTGAAGCTGTGTTTTTGAAAAATAGTATATGGATCAACAAAGCTCATTGGATAAGCGAACGTCTGATAAATTTGTCTGATTGTGTTGGGTCAATTAGATGTTCGAGACGAAAGCTTGATGCATGGGTGGTTGGAAACATCGTACATGTTCGACAGGTCCGTCTGATGACTTAAGGTGTTTGTTCAAAACTGCAAAGATTTGACTGTTGAGGGCTTTGAAGTGTCGGGCTCGTTTAACGAGTCGCTTGAGATCCTACAAAGAAAACGATTTTGACTTAATTGATGATAATTATAAAACACCAGTGAAAGGCACATTGGGCATGCGCGCACATACTGGGCTGATTTTCCATCCTTCGTGTAACTGAATGAACCTTGTTTCAGTCTGAGCTGTGCTTTGTGCAGAAATGGGTTTAATGGTACCAATATTGTTTCAAGGTTTCAAGTTTTTTATTTATTTCCAAGATAATATTTTATACATGTGCAGGGAAAAAATGCACTACAAAGGCTTAAGAAAACCATTCTGCGCCTTTGAGCCTTTACACAGTGACTATGCAGCTCTTCGTAAGTCACTATCTGCTGAGGGGAAAAGTATGGCACGTACGAGCGCCGACAGCGGAAGTAAGGCTCAGGTCAAACGTCGAACTTCTCATGAGCCAAACCTAATTGAAATAGATAACAAGCCGGTCTTCTTTGATGTCATTAGGTTCGGCTCATGTGAAGTTCGAAGTTTGAACTTAGTCTTGAGAGAATTCTCTGTAAAGAAGTTGAGAGGAATAAAAATAAATACTGTGTATCTTTGTTACTCACCACTCCAGCCACCACCTCGTCTCGAGAATCAACCTCGTGTACCTTGACGATATGGTAACAGAAATCAAGTGCTTCAAAGCGCTTCTGTTGATTAAGAAGTGCGATAACCACACAGCCAGCCCAATTGAGGCCTTCACCAAAACACTCCCTACAAATGCATTAAGATTAAATATTATCAAAGATTTATTTTTTTGTAACAAAGACGAGGTTGTCAGACAGCACGGTGATGCAAGGGCGGATCCAGCCACAATTTTAGTGGGGGGGGGGCTAATTGAGTTTCTTCCCTCAACACAAAAACGGAAGACAATATAAAAAAGCATCGTTTTTTTCTGCTGAAGGGGGACTTCAGCCCGCCTTTGCCCCCTTTGCCCCTCCCCCCTCCTTCCCTGGATCCGCCCTTGTGATGTTCGTACCACGTTACCCATCATAGAAAATCTAACTCACTGCGCTGGTTTTTCCGCAGGGAGCTACGTTAAAAGATAAAGGTAATGGAGAAGAGTAGCTTTGAAACGAAATACAAGTAGGGGAACTACACTAGAAAACTATGAAGCGTAAACGTTCTTTCTTTGGAGGGAGGGGTTGGGGGGTGCAACAGTTGTAAACAGTAATAAGTTCTTAACCTGGGATGCCTGTGGTTCTACACAATGACTTACTCTACAGTGAGTTCATGGGGCCGCAGTGGCTGACAGTAATTGAACTGTATTGCACTCCACAGACGATGGAACTCGCGACATTCGTCTATACTCATGACGCCATTAGTAGCGTTGGGTTCTTTCCACACGTCGGCCGTCAGGAACGACTTGATGCGGCGTAACACTACTTCGAAGATCGATAAGCCACAGCAAAGACGCTCCTTGGTCAGTAGCTCTCCCTCTTGGGCGTTGATTACTTGCTGATCAAAGAATTAAAAGAAATTGACGTCACTTCCGGTCCTGAGTGGAATTGCTATCAGGTCCTGGTTTTACGAAGGGCTGGTGGACTGGTGGATAGCGCTATCTGACGGATAAATCCTTATCCAGTGGATAAGTTGATGTTGTTATCCAATAAAATTATCCATTGGATGAGATTTATCCGTCGGATAGCGCTATCCACCGGGCCCAGCTGATCCGTCGGATAGCGCTATCCACCCTTCGTACAACCGGGTCCAGCATGTTTTTAATAGAAATGGACATGAAAGATAGAGCATGGAAGGCAGTGGTTGCCTTTCACTGAAGGCTGGTAATGAGATTCAAGAGATTCATTCAGCTGTGTAGTTCTTTCAAAATATACTATTATCTCTCAGCAGCACAATAAACACAATTCTTCTCACTTGGATAATAAAAGGTTGTGCAATCTCATTTTTATGTAACGCTAGTAACGCAAAGTAAGCAAAGTAACGCAATCTCGTGCACTCTTGTAACAGGGGTAGTCACGTGAACTATACCTCTTTCGTTCCCAGTCTATTGACAATGGACACGACCTGGAGTGAACTGTACTGGGTCTCTAGTTTCTTCATCTTGCCTTCAAGTTTCTCGCCCTCTGAATCAACAAAGACGACGAAAATAAGATCAAACGATTGACCTAAGATTGGATACTGAAAATCGTTTTCGATGTTCTACCAACCTTTAAGGTAAGGTCTTGGAATGATTCCTTGGAACGGAGCGGCGTGTAAAAGATCAAGCACCTCTTCTTGAGACTACGAAACATAAATAGTCTACGTCATTGTGGGTGCACAGTGACGGTATTCTGGACCCCCACCCCACCCCACCCCCCACAAAACAGAGTCATCTATGAGTCTCCTCACCCACTCCCCCACCGCAGAAAAGTTAAAGGCATCCATCATCTCTCCTCTTCTCCAAAAAAAAAACCAAAATGATCAATACCACTGCTTACCCACTGTTGGAAAGTAACTTACCCCCTCCCCTCAAATTAATAGTCACATATGAGTATCAATACAACTGCTCACTCATCTGCGACGTCCTTTGCCATCTATCCACTGATGGAAAGTAACATGTCCTTACCCCCTCTCCTCATAATAGTCACATATGAGTATCAATACAACTGCTCACTCATCTGCGACGTCCTTTGCCATCTATCCACTGATGGAAAGTAACATGTCCTTACCCCCTCTCCTCATAATAGTCACATATGAGTATCAATACAACTGCTCACTCATCTGCGACGTCCTTTGCCATCTATCCACTGATGGAAAGTAACATGTCCTTACCCCCTCTCCTCATAATAGTCACATATGAGTATCAATACAACTGCTCACTCATCTGCGACGTCCTTTACCATCTATCCACTGATGGAAAGTAACATGTCCTTGCTATACCCCCTCTCCTCATAATAGTCACATATGAGTACGATGTTTCTTGCGACCACCACCGGACCCCCTTCAACTACGACTTCTAAAAACCCTCTCTTGCTCTTATTGATATTTGTAATAATAATATTTATAATATTTTGATAAACATAACAAAAGACAGGTGACAAACCAAATATCCCCAAATATCCCTTGTTCAAGATCCGATTAGTGCTAATCGATTAACTCTGATAGGTTTCATTTAGAGTTAACCTAGGATTAGCACTAATCGGGCCAAGGATATGAAGTCCTTTCCTTACCAGCATTGACTCAATTAGCAATGCAAATAGGACAGCATTGCCGATCTCTCTGAAGCCCTGGAACACGTTGACTCGCAGCTCTGGGTACTGCATGATTGGCTCGAGGTTGGCGTGATAGTACTCAAGTACACCTATAACATGACATACAAAAGATAAATTACCCTAATCTTCTTAAACCTTGCAGAACATTTCTAGCGTGGTTGGCATGTGACTGTGAAACTCATGCTACTGACTCGCACCATGTACGAGGTACGACATGCCGTGGCAATGAGATGGCTTCCAGTTGTCTCATCAAGGCGCAGCTGACGTTCCTCCAAAATGGCTTCCTTTTCTAACCCATTCATAGTTCTGTCTCAGACCACAGCGAACCAATCACCGTTGCAGCAGTTTTCTCAAGGGAATTAAAATCTTGTCCCACAAACAACTACACAGTACAACCAGGATTACGAATGATTACCTGTTGAGCCGTATTCAAAACGGGGTAAGCTACACTTCTTGGGCATGCCTTCGATTAGTTGCGCAACGTATTGCTGTATCTGACCCTGGAACTGAACAACGACAACAAAGAGACGATCAAACGCAAGTATAATCAGTGATACAGACTAAGGATGATGATTGCTACAGGTAAATGACTGCTCATCATGAATCGTTCCTCCTGTAGCTCAAAGGTAGAGCATCTGGCCGAATCAAGAAAGGTCATGGGTTTGATTCCTTTCAGAGACTATGATTGTTTCTGAGTTCCTTGCAGCTAGTGACAAATGATAAATTATTTCTATGATGATGCAGGAAATAGCAATACTTTACGGTGATGATAATGATAATGATGACTATGGTGATAACCGATAATGACAATTTGTAATGATGAAATCATGATGATGATGATAGTTTTATGATTGTGATGACTATGACACATGAGGATGATGATGACATGATGATGATGATGACAAAGTTACTAATGATGATACTGTCACAGTATGACAGCATCCTAGCAATATCATTGAATAATGATAGGTGATGTCCGTGGTTCTCGTACCAGGCTATTGACGATCTTCAGAAGCTCCTCAATGACAACCGCGATTCCCTGGTAACCAAGTAATCGTGCTAAACAGCTGAAGTGGATATCACCAAAGAAGTTGCTGTACAATGAATTGATGGCATTGAATGCGGAGTTCTGGTTCTGTAATATATCAAAAACATTCACCATTAGACACACACATTGAGGCGAAACATTTAGCAACCATTTTGCAAAGAAATCCTTGGTTAAATATTCCACAAAGTTTATAGTTCAAAGAAAGACAAACAAGCGAATGGCACCACCTTAATTTGACCAATTTGTTATTATTGGTAAATGTTATTATCATTTTGTCTGAAGTACTAAGGTAGCAAAGTTTAATGACTTGCCTTGGATCCGTAAAACAAGTGATGGGTTCCCTTTGGTGCGGCTTCTCTGGGTACCTTGTCCACGTATGATAATGACGTGGGCACAAATCTAAGAAAAAGGAAAGATATTGATGATAAAAATGATAATACGTGGTAATGTTGAATGAATATACATGATGATGATACTACATGATGGTGATACATGATGATAATACATGATGATGATGATACATGATGATGATACATGATGATGATACATGATGATACATGATGATGATACATGATGATACATGATGATGATGCAAACTGACTACCCCATACCTGTTAGTGGCAGAGTTGTAGCAATAGTTGGGTAGGAAATCAAAGTTCAGTTCCCAGAAGACGTGCAAGGTGATCCTACCATAGGGAGCGGAGACGCAGTGGTTGGCTTCACGCAACATGGTTTTGAATGGAATCAGTGTCATGTGTTCTGATAGCAATTCGTGTGCTATTCTATTCACCTCCAGGAGGTTTTCCAAATCCTAGGGAAATACAAATCCACCGGTTATGAAAATCTCATTCAATTTGGACATTTGATAGTGGGGATATAGATCACTTCTCCTAACCGTGAACGAGCCTCGTTACCTCTGGATGGGATGTATTCTCATGAGCAACAGCAGCCTGCCGCCGTCATAATGCGGATTATGACATTACGATACGTACGAGCTGTGTAGTGAACATGACGGTAACGTCCTAGTATTTCAATTCACCAATGTCCATACATTGATTCACTGGTCAAAAACAAAGCGCTCAAGCGATGCGCCAAGATACTTTCAAAGGATTATTCAAATTTGCACCTTGCAACCTCGACTGAATGCTTTGTGTTTGAACAGTGAACCGACGCATGGAAAATGGTGAATTATTAGAGAGTTTTAGATTGACTTTTTTTGTCCCCGCAAAAGGCAAACGTGACCACGTTTTCATAGTTTTCCTTTTTTATTTTACCTTTTACAAACCTTCTCACCAAGCGCAAATACTCTTTTGTTTTTCTTCTACTTGGACTTTTTTGCGATTCTTTTTCAGTAATTTAAAAGAATTTTTTACTGGTCAACTGACGTTTCACGTTTGCCGTGAACGTAAATCTAAAACTCTCTGCTTTAAAACTCACCACTATCCCGCACAAGTCGCCACTCTCGAACCTACTTATGGCGATATCAAGAGACTTCAACAGGAAATTATTTATGCGTTGAGTAATCAGTTTGTTCAGGTCGATGGAGCGCCCAAGTAACTATAACGTAATAGAAAGAATATGAACATTTTATAGCTTTTTGACAAAAAAGAAAGTACTACACCTGCGACTATCTAAAGAAGGAAAAGAAAACATCTTCAGGGTTTGAGCAGGTTCTTCAAAAGGAATTGACGGAGCTTTGAGGAATATTTACAATTTAAGGTGTAAGATCTCATTTTTTTCCAGAAAAATTACATCTGTTTCAATAAGTGATATTTTACCACAATCTTGTTGCTTTCTCGTAATCATTTGCTATCCAATGGACTACTTCAATGATACGGCGGCCATCTTGCCTGGGGGGCAAAACAAGACAAAGCCGACGGGAAATATATAGAGTTTCGTGTGTTTGTCTTCCTTTTATGGTAAAGGTGATCGATGTGCCGTCTTAATTAATCTTTTGTTATATTCTCTTGTGATGAGCTGTTAATATCAATCGACCTTGAGGAACCTTGAACACTACACCTACCTGGACGTGTCTCTGCTTTAGTAAGCTCTCGTATCTGTTTGCACGACCTTCCTTGCCTGCATTCAAGTTGATTCCAAGCTTTGCACACTCTGACTTGAACTGCTTATTGAGGTACATGCTGCAAAATGAAAGGGCCACGAGTTTATTAATTGGCCAAAGTTTATTAGTAACCCTGAGTTCCTCTCACGTGCTTACCATAATCAATCAATCAATCAATCAATAACTTTATTAATGTGTCTAAACTTCTAGCGTTCCACAGGTGGCAACACTAATCGTGGACACCATAATCAAGTTGTTTATTTATTAAGTCGTTTATTATTTTAGGATTATCTCAGAACCATGAGCAAAAGTAGTAGTGAGAGGAGGAGAAGAAGTACTAATAGTAGTAGTAGTAAATGTTATTTTTTGGCTTACGTACTTGCAAGCTTGGAACTTGTAATACGCGAATACTTGGTCACTGAGTTTGTACACAAACTGGTCAAAGCACAAATTAACCTAAAAAAATGTTAGTGGAAAGATAAGCATTGACATGATGAATGATGATAAGAGATGATGATGATACATGATGATGATGAATGATGATAAGAGATGATGATGATACATGATGATGATGAATGATGATAAGAGATGATGATGATACATGATGATGATACATGATGATACATGAGGATGATACATAATGATGATACATGATGATGATACATGATGATGATACATGACGATACATGATGATGATACATGAGGATGATACATGATGATGATACATGATGATGATACATGATGATGATACATGATGATGATACATGATGATGATACATGATGATGATACATGATGATGATACATGATGATGATACATGATGATGATGATACACGATGATGATACATGATGATACATGATGATATATGATGATGATACATGATGATGATACATGATGATACATGATGATACATGATGATGATACATGATGATGATACATGATGATACATGATGATATATGATGATGATATATGATGATACATGATGATGATACATGATGATGATACATGATGATGATACATGATGATGATACATGATGATACATGATGATACATGATGATGATACATGATGATACATGATGATGATACATGAAGATGGTGATGATGGTGATACTTATATGCACTGGAAACGGATTAATAATTGATATTAATAACACTTTAATGATATAATCACCTCAGCTTCAACTTCATCGTACAAAAATTGTTTCTTGAAATGTGTCAAAGCATAGTGTGCACTGTCATTATACAGGTCAAGAGGGTACAACACATACCTGATAAAAATACAAAACAATTACTTCCTTATACTAATCCGATCAACCAACCAAACAACCGACAAATAAAACTGACTGACTGACTGACCGGATGAAAATAAGATGTGCATGATATATACTGATATTAGCCATTCCAAGGTCTTGCAGAAGACTGGGTCAAGTTGGCATTGCAGTGCATTCCTGAACATATTTTCAAGATGCATATATTTCGTATCCTAAGTCGTTTGCACAATACACTGCAATGCCAGTTTTTTTCCTTCAGTTGGAAAAGCTAATAGGATCACCATTCAACCACTACCTCGTTTCAAGATATACTCACTCCATCATACTTGGTTCCTTGGTTTCTAGGATATGATTGGTCAAAATCCATGGCATTGACATATCTATAGGAAACTGTAACCAATGAAAACATCTTTAGTGATCAAGTGGGAGTTCAAATTAAATGGTGGTGGCAACGGCTTAAAATAACGGCCAATCAGACACTGGTCATGATCACAGGCCATACTGTATTTCTGACGAAACGTTAATTGTCAAAATGGCAATGCAAAGGTTTGACTGGACAAGTCCCAGTTCTGGCTGGACATTATCCGATTTCCAGACATTATTTTAAGTCCTGGCAACGATTGATACAACAATTGAAGCAAAACCAACAGATAAACTCAATACTCTCCATTAGGAAACTTCATTGTACCTGGATTCTAGCGCCCATGGTCAACTCTAGGTAGAATTCTCTAAACCACAGTTGTGACAAATCACAACACTCCCTCAAAACTTCATCAAACTTCAGAAGCTGATGAAAGAAGAAAGAGTCTCTCAGGAAGACTTCAATGGCTTCCACATGCTCTTTGTCCAACTCTTTCCTAAGACTTTTCTTGCCTTTGTCTGAAATCAGCGACTCCAACATTGTACGAACCATGTACAGCTGTAAGAAAGGACATTTGAAAGAAATAAGAAAAATTTCATATTGAAAAACTTTAAATGTAGCCTGCACTACCATCTAGAAAAGATGGATAAAATACAAGTTGAAAACAGAAAAATAATTAAACATTTAGTATGCGAGTACACTTGTTTGTTGGTTCTCTTCTGTGCTTTGAGGGTTTTGTCCCTGGGTTCTCCTCCTTCCAACCTCCCTCTATTAGCTGCCTTATTAATTGGGTTCCCTGGGATCTCCTCCTACCAACCTCCCTCTATTAGCTGCCTTATTAATTGGGTTCCCTGGGATCTCCTCCTACCAACCTCCCTCTATTAGCTGCCTTATTAATTGGGTTCCCTTGGATCTCCTCCTACCAACCTCCCTCTATTAGCTGCCTTATCAATTGGGTTCCCTGGGATCTCCTCCTACCAACCTCCCTCTATTAGCTGCCTTATTAATTGGGTTTCCTGGGATCTCCTCCTACCAACCTCCCTCTATTAGCTGCCTTATCAATTGGGTTCCCTGGGATCTGCTCCTACCAACCTCCCTCTATTAGCTGCCTTATCAATTGGGTTCCCTGGGATCTGCTCCTACCAACCTCCCTCTATTAGCTGCCTTATCAATTGGGTTCCCTGGGATCTGCTCCTACCAACCTCCCTCTATTACCTGCCTTATTAATTGGGTTCCCTGGGATCTCCTCCTACCAACCTCCCTCTATTAGCTGCCTTATCAATTGGGTTCCCTGGGATCTCCTCCTTCCAACCTCCCTCTATTAGCTGCCTTATTAATTGGGTTTCCTGGGATCTCCTCCTTCCAACCTCCCTCTATTAGCTGCCTTATTAATTGGGTTCCCTGGGATCTCCTCCTACCAACCTCCCTCTATTAGCCGCCTTCTCAATTGGGTTCCCTGGGTTCTCCTCCTTCCAACCTCCCTCTATTAGCTGCCTTATCAATTGGGTTCCCTGGGATCTCCTCCTACCAACCTCCCTCTATTAGCCGCCTTCTCAATTGGGTTCCCTGGGTTCTCCTCCTTCCAACCTCCCTCTATTAGCTGCCTTATCAATTGGGTTCCCTGGGATCTCCTCCTACCAACCTTCCTCTATTAGCTGCCTTATCAGTTGGGTTGCAAAACCTGTTATTCATTATGCCGTCCACCCAGGAGTGATAAACGCATTAGAATGATTTTTTTAGTAAAATGGTGCTAGTGAAAACCAAGCCTTAGATGCACAGCATGGCAACACAGGTTGCCATCAATAGACGTCACTGCCGGTAATGTCTGCGTTTTTGATGGCTTGTAGAAACTTGGAGGTTATTTTGATCTCTTGTTTTCTGGTTTTGAAATAGTGAAATACAATAGTTTGAAGACTTACTTTGACATGTTTTGACTTAACATCCGCTAGTTGCACCTCAGTCAACCACTCATTTGCCCCCAAGTCAACTCCAAAAAGACGTGTGATTGATAGTAAGCAATATCATGATTCCAGGCCTATAATTATCATATTGTTGGTCATGTTTTTAATACCTGTGTACTGGAAGGTCCTACATCTCTCTCTGGAAGCTTTATATTTGGTCCTGACTTTGGGTCTTTCTCACCCTTCAAGATGGGGTCTTTACTTCTCAACTTATCATCTACCCAATCTCCACCAGTGTCTCGAATAGACATCAACACACTACCCAAAACAAAAAAACAAAAACAAACAAAAAAAAAACATTTGTTCAGGATAATATTTGCTTTATAAAAGACTAAAGTAACTAATAAGGAATATTTGAAAGTAAAAAATGCAAAGTTTTCTAGTTTTCAGAGCTGGACTTACGATTTTAAGAGTGTAGCTCTCTTGTTCTTGACAGCCTTTCTTACTGGCTCTCTCAAAGAAAGTTGTATAAATGCTTGCAAATCTCTATGAATTGAGTGACGAGCTGCCTCAGAAAAGATGGGCTCAAGTCTGGACATCAGCCCGTACAGTCCTTTAATCATGGCAATTACCTATAATATATTAGAATAATAGTATGATTTGATTTATATTATCTTATTATATCCTGCACTGGCCAGAGGTTTTCCAGGGTCAAGTGTGTGAGTCCTGCACTCACCCAACACACAGGTTTCATTCATACATGTGGGATCCCATTGTATGCATAATACATTAATTCAAGAAGTGTGAGAAAAACTTACCTCAACCAGATTAAATTTCTCTTCGCTACTGTAATTGTATCTTGTTGCCTAGCAATAAAATATCATGTCCAAAAAAATCAAATCAATTCAACTATTTAGCAGTATAGCACTTACTACAGATTTCATTATTATGCAAACTTGGTAGTTGCAAGAAGCACACTGAAGTTCTATTGATTTCTCAGATATCTAGGCTACATTGCTTGCTCCTGATTACAAGAAAGTAGAGTTTATAGTGTCTCCCTTTATTTTTATTCCTCCCTCTATAAAATTCAACATGCTGAATCCCAATTTGATGTGTGAGTTTGTCTTTTGCCTTGATTTTGACCACTTAGTGTAAGTTAAGTTTGAGTCAAAATAAACTTGAACCTGAACCTGTTGTAGGGAATGTAGAGTGGTAGAGCAGTTTTTGTATGACTGTGAAGAGCACACAGCACAGACATGGTCATGACATGGCAAGACATACCAATCGTTGCACAAGAATTTACTCTTTATCCAATCAAATGTCCAAAACATGGTTTGGGACACATCGCACAGTGGTCATGTCCGACCAATCACATTGCACAACAAAAAAATCCCCCAATCAAGAGACATCACAGAAAACATCACAGTCGTGGCAAGGCACACATACGGCACTGACTTTTTTAAAGTCATACGAAAACTGCTCTATAGCAATCGCCTGTCACCTCTAGGGTTCCATTTCTCAACTTCGCAATAAAAGAGTTTGTTAGGTCTCTAACAATTTGAGGGTTTTTCTCCAGGTTCTCCAGTTTTCCTCCCTCTGCAAAACTTAGCATGCTAAATTCCAATTTGATCTGTGAGTTACATGTACCTGTAAAGGTTATTTCAGGGTATTGAGAAAGTTTGAAGGTGCGGTGTGAGCATAAACAAATGCATACAAAACTGACTTACTCTTTCATATTCTTCAGCATTTTCTGGACAATCTGGATTAGCATACTTGTCTATAGGATGCAGCAGTTTCCACGAGTACTACAGAAAATTTCAACATAAAGTACTCATCATTATTATTATTAATTTATAATTATGTACCATACTCTTAAACAGTATTATTCACTATCATACAAAATGTACTTGAAGAGCTCTGAAAACCTCTTTCAAAAAGCTACAGTACCTCAGAGTTGTATTATGGTAATACACTCCTTTAACCTTTGGAATCTCCCGTTCAGTACTGGAACTTGGTGTCAAATGTGAGCAGAGCTCATTGGATCATTCTCTTGATTTAAGGGTTTTTCTTTGGGCTCTCATTCAACATGCTAAACTCCATATTAAGCCTGTGAGCTAACTGTATCCTAACTTAAATCAGTATAAAATGTTGTTTCAGGGCTTGATAAAATAGTTAGTTCAATCTACATAGAAAAGAGTCAACTCTGTACAGCATACATGTATGTGTCACTTACAAGCTCTGTAACTTGGCATGTCCAGCTAGAGAGCAACTGCAGACCACGTAAACCCAACTGCCTTAACTCCTTGAACTGATTTTCATCTCTGGGATTGGAGCTGGATGTGATCATCTGCATTTCAATATTAAAGACATAGATAAAGAATTAAGAAAATTGTATCATTGTTAAATTATTTAATCTTGTCCAATGCAAAGCAAAGTACCACATACTGTACATATGCTACATGTACACATACGAGTGGCATGTTTGTCTCTCCACACCATCTAGTTCAAGCCTTGGGTGGTTGCGGGTGGGATTATTGACTGAACTGCATAATAGATCTAGAGTTGACTTTGTTTGATTTGCTATTCAGATGCATAGCAGGGTCTCCTTCATATGGGGGGGGGGGGGGGAAGTACAGTACAGGCCAGAAGTTTTTCATAGACCTTTTCTGAGATAGCGAACATGATGCATTGTGGTCTAGCTTCGGTACAAACGTCTTTGTTCATCATACCTTATATGGTGTTGTTTGTACCGAATCTAGACAACAATCCATTCTGTTTATCGAACTCAGAAAAGGCCTATGGTCAACTACCATTTGTTTGCCAATACACGTGTGTGCATGGTTGCAGTAAAACATTTTGGGAGGCAAGTCACCCCCCAAGTTGCTATGTTAAAGTTGTTGTTCTCTCTCTTGCCACAAGGTTTTTTTGGGGGGTTTTCCATAAAAATCAACATTTGATTTAAGTGTTGTAGTGAATGTAGTGGTAGTGTGTGTGAAGCAAACATCACCGATGAGCCCATTATGGGGAGTGATGGTGTTAAATATTGTACCTCATTGTTATATCTTGCCAGTTCACTGATAAATCTGACGTGTTCTTCCCGTATAGTATCCATCCTGTTTGTCAAATTGTACTGCCCCATGTTAATGATCTTCTCATCAGCATTCTCATTTGCACAAGTCCATTTTTCTCGCATGCTGTCAAAGTGAGGGCACATCTTGACATAGCTTGCTAATCCAATTTGGATGTCGCCAAACAATGGAACAACTGGCAATTGCTAGAGAAAAACATTGATCATAAATATTAATGTGTGAATACTCTAATCATTGGCATATTATATTGTTGAGATACCACAATACAAGTTGATAATACAATAATGGTCAAAATAAAGATTTTTTCTCAAAAATTGCAGTTTTTTGCCATTCACATAACATATGTTTGCTTTTGTGGCAAAGAGATCAATGAAATAGTATTCTATCATTTAATATCTCCTCTTGAGCATACTGGTTATTCATCTTCAAGTGACTATGGCCAGAGTATTCGCACAGTGATTTATCATAATTTAATACATAATAATAATAATAGCCTTTGTTAACACGTTTCTGTGTACCAACCTTGAAAATCTTGTCAATCTTAGAGATATTGATCTGTTTCTTTTGGTCCATTTTTATGATGCCATTATCTTTGCTATCCATTAAAAACATAGTAAAACCCATCACCTAAAAAACACAAAATGCAAATAAAATGTTTTTAAACTACAGTATTGTGCTGTAGAAGTAATGATAGACCCCTAGAATTACTCCTCAGACCCTCCACACCCTTTGGAAGTTCAACTTCTCGCTTTCCAGAAGGAAAGAATATACCCCTCCCCCCCTTATACTAACATGACCCCACCCTCTACAAATTCCATGGTAGACAAGTGGATATTTCCTGGTATCTAACTGACCTATCCTCCACAGACCCTCCCAACTAAATAATAATTCCATTCTCAATAATTAAGAATTATTTATGAAGGGTACCAATGGATCCTGAAAATGCATACATGTAGAGTAAACTCATATGCTATCCATATAAGAAAATATAAATGCTGTTTTCATAAGTATCCACTTTGGAAAGTTTTTTCAAAAGTATGTGTTTGCAACAGGGAGGTGTTTGCAGTGCAAATTTTTATAGTTCACATTTGGAAGGAAGGGCCAAATGCATCCAAAAGTATGTACATTTATGAATAAAAATGTAAAAATTTGGCCTTAAATTTTGAAGGCACAATAGTCTTTTCCACAGTTCACTGAGCCATCTTGAAAGGTAGCCATGCCTTTGAATTGAAGCGGAATGAATGGTGAGCTTGCAAAAAGGTCGCTATCACTGCAAGCTCACCTCACCATTTGTCACGCTTCAATGCAAAGGCACGGCTACCTTTCAAAATGGCGCATGGAACTGTGAAGGGGAATTTTATAGAATGTCACACAATACCTTCAACAGCATGTGCTTTTCTGCAGGAAGAATGTACAAACTGGTCTCATACAGCTTGCAACACAAGTTCACCACATCGGCCAGAACATCTTCATAACCTTGGATCTTTTCAAGTTTTTCTTTTAACATTAATGTAATTTTATTTTGATTGGCCAAGAAGAGCGAAAGGTTCTGTGACTCTTGTATCATTGATACATCCCCTGTTCCACGCCTTAGAAACGTGTCGGCTCTGAAAGAGAAATGAGGTATCATTTAAAAAGCAGAGAATCCAGAGAAAAAGCAGAATTTAAACAAGAGAAATGTTTGCATTCAGTTGTGTTACAAATTTCCTGGCAGTTTGGGAATCAAGGTGATGTAGCAGTAGTGCACTTGTATCTCACCTCTGGGCTCTCAGGTTCACTTCCTGGAATAGGCATCACATATAAGTAAGAGTTTTTTAAGTCTCTTCCTTAATTTCTAAACAAGCTAAATTTTAAATTGATCTGTGAGTTAGCCATGCTCTGAATAAGATCAGTCCAGGCTGAGCTTGTTTCAGATATGGAGATTTGAAGGTTTTAACGTATCATCTAAAAGAGAAACCCTTAAGAGTTCTTGAATTTATATCAATATTCAAGCACACAAGCTTGGAAGCTGAAAATTTGATCTGCCTATCTGAGATTCTGACCCAATCTACACATTAATAAATAAACAGCTCAAAACAATCTGCTTACCTTTTGAACAAAGCATAGTCATTGTTAAGACAAGCCTTCATGTTTTTAAGGGCATCCAGTACAACAAACATGTTAATAAACCTTCCAAGAGTAAGAAGATATCTCTCTGATATAAAGTCCTTTTTTCTTTCAGGATGACTTAGGGTTTTGACCTCACGGCAGAACCTTTCAACACTGGTTTCAGCAAAGTACATGAAGCCTTTGAGCTTTTTCATCTCTGGCTCAAGTACTTCGACTGTCTTCTCATAAATTTCGACTCTGTTGGGCTGGTCATCACTCTTGACCTAGAAATCAATAACGATGGGATATCAATAAAACAACAATTAGCACAATATAGATAACTAAGAACTGTATCTGTAACCGGCCAATTTATAAGGATATCAGATCTCAACAATTTATTCATCGAGTCACTAAAATTTTACAAAATACTAGTAAGCTTACAGAAATTTTCATTTTTTCAGATGACATTCTAAGCTAGAATCAGTTTCATATTTCCATTTTACCTTTTCTTTGTTAAATAGGCAGAGAATATAAAAGGAAATTTGAACTTTACAAAACATTTTTTTCGTTCAAGAATCTTCTGAAAACGATATCCAGCTTAAGATGACTCCAACGTGATACAAGCAAGTTAAGAAAATGCCAAATTCACTTGACATTTGTATAATGGAGTCACCTTACTGTGATTCCGGTTTACGGTCATGACGCCCCCTTGTCATGACGCCCCCAGCCATAACGCCCCCACGTATACCATGACGCCCCCAGTCTGTACTACCATGACGCCCCCAGCATAAACCATGACGCCCCTAGTCTCTATTAACTCTTATTTAATAAGAAGTTTAACAATATTTCATAGTATAAATCCAAGAACGACAAAAAATAACGAAAAAGAAAAAAGTTGACGACAAAATTTCGTAAGACCGATAAATGATTCGTAATTCCAGTTAGTACGCCGTAGTTGCCGTAAGAACGCTTACGCATAAGTTCTGAAACCTATGTCCAAAAAGTTTGACACTGAAAATATACCACAAAAGAAAGAGAGTGCTGGTGAATAAAGTAAGAAAAACATTGCAAAAGAATTAAAACCTTTGACACGACCATTAACTATGCACGAACGAACAAGTGGTTTTCGAACGAACGAGTTGTTTTCGAACGATTGAGTTGTTTTCAGCAGTTGTAGTACGCAGACTTGTAATCTAATAGTTCTTAGGCGTAGGAAGTTTTTGACTTATTCGTACTTTTGAAACATGTGTGTTTTTGCTAAATATTTTGGTAAATGATCAAAGATTTCTTACGAAATTCGGGTAGTTTTCCGTTCTCACTTTACAAGTCTTTTCACTGCTGGGTATGTCGTCACGGCAACTATAGTTTGCGTCTAAAGTTTTTGACTCATCCGTAACGTTTCTTCTACTTTAATAGCCTCCTTATTCATATAAACTTTCTTGAAGGAGAAACATGTGTGTTTTTAATAACTATTTCGGAAAGCAAGCAAAGATTGCTAACATAAATCGGGTAGTTTGCCATATTCAAGTCGTTACACTGTTGTTGTCACACAACTCCTCCGCGTTTGAAGTCTTCGCTTGGTGACGCGAAACACAAACCGCGTCTCAAAAACAATCATTACTGCTGAATTTCAGAGTTCATATTAAAATGATATTCTAGAGCTACAAAATGGAAAATAAATCAAAAGAGCATACCGAATTATCGTAGTTACATGTAACTATGATATTACTCTGGATATTACTGTAATCTAAATACAAATGATACGTTGACGTGACGCATCGCGTTTGTAACACACCCGGGAATACAGCGAGGTATCACTTTGGATTCCTCGACTCACTGTCTAATTTACTTCCGAGATTGAGTTTATTCAACTTTCTGTTCGTAATTTCAAAACCTATTCTGTAAACAGATGCCTTGAAGAAATATTGTCTTTACCGGCGATTGCTGAAATCACTTGAAAAAGCTATCGAAATAGACAAACACAAAGGTGCGAGTCTCAAAAACAATCCTTACAAAAAAGTTTTAACGTTCTTTGTGAAATGATGTTCTAGAATTCCAAATGCACCGAAATGATGTTCTTTAAATATGAAGAATTTTTTATAGCTTTCTCGTGCCGATAAAGGCATTCCAAAATGTCGATCACGGGCCGTGTTGAGAGTGCTTCGTAACAACAGCGTGACTTGATCGCACGAAATAAAAGTTTTGATCGATGAACATGTCTTAGAATTATGGTTGGATTCCTAATGCATCTGAATGATGTTCTTTTACTTCTAATTCAGCTATATCATGTTCTGGAACTAACTATTATTAAATGATAAGATTCAAGAAGTACATTGCTTAACTACAGAGATTTAGTGTTCGCCAGCTTGTAGGTATTGTTTTTAACTCGTGGATACGCGAAGCGTAGAAACGAGTTATTTAAAATCGTAATGACCATGAAACAACTCCAATAGTGTTCGATTTACATGGGTTCGTAGCGCCATATTATTATCGTTAAACTTCTTATTAAATAAGAGTTAATAGAGACTAGGGGCGTCATGGTTTATGCTGGGGGCGTCATGGTAGTACAGACTGGGGGCGTCATGGTATACGTGGGGGCGTTATGGTTGGGGGCGTCATGACAAGGGGGCGTCATGACCGGTTACCGTGATTCCCAGTCACAAGTGATTAACTAGACCTTCATCACAAATAAAAAATGAGTTTTGGTAGACGTCAATAAAAAGGGTATCCATCATTTCTATTGGTTGGATTCAGCAGACCAAACACTCATGTAAAATAACACACACACATGCAAACACTGTTTGAGGCCCTCATCTCATGCTTCTTGTTGCTGCGAATTTCTCACTCAGGATATTTTTCTTAAAAATGTCATAGTTTTCCTGCTCTGAATTTCAACTCTTGATTGCAAAGCTTTTGCTATTGACTATAATTATTTTGAGTGTCTTCAAGATCAGATAATAGGCCTTTTGCAGCAACAGGTTATGTGACCCTTCCCCCCATAAAAAGACATGTTGTGTCAAAATGAACAACAGAAATGGAATCAAACGCCCTTTGGCGAACTCGTGGATACTTGTTGCACTTTTGGAAGATTGGTCTTCCTGTGCCCTCTTTATGCTTGTTGACATTCTCAAATGGATTCCAAATATTTCGCTCAATTTAATATTTTGAATGCTCAATTTATCTAGTAAGATGAGAAATCGTCCTTATTATTTTCCTTTTAGCATCTAGTTCTTCGCTAGTTTGTTGAGTTTTAAATTGAAAATTGTCTGAACTTCAATTAATACGAAAGACGACTTCGACTACGACTTCGCGATAGAGTCAACTGAGTCAAGTATAGAATACAATTGGAAGTAGATCTATTTGAAAACGCTTTCTCTGTTTTCAATTTCAAAGGCGGGCTGTGTGTTTTATACTAGGAATCATTCGACCTACGAGCTCAAAACTGAATATACAAGATAATCGACCGCTTATGGATACAATCGGGACGATCAACATAAAGCGTTGCGTTATGCGTGTTGATTTACATTACTGTTTATCTTGATCTTCAAGGGTCACGACTCCGACTTCAAATGAAACTATTTATTTACACTGTGAACTAAGAAAATATTTTATAGAAATACATTTAGAAATGCTATTTATTTCGTCTTCATCCAAGACGGTAAATTAATGATTATTTATTGGAACGAATTCTCGTTTAGACCTTCGCACATTTCAACATACAATCTGAGCATTGCTTCGGCTGTTTGTAATCTTGTAATGCGTGGCGATCAATCTACTTTTTATTCAGAACGGCTTATTTAAATGACAAAACTGGCCGAACTTCCTTCAAAACTCCATTGGAATTGTTCTTTTTTTCGTCTTTTACTATTTTTCTACGATCTACGTACATCTACATTGATTATTTCCTTAAGAAGTCACTTAGTAAATACAACTGTTGATCAGTAATATTAAAACTTCGCTCGATCGAGTTTATGAGATTTTATTGCTGAATACCGCCGTGACTTTGAGCTGTCTCTATGGAGAATAAAGTCCTCCAGAGCTTGAAATCAGACTCTCTTCTTGAGTTCTAATTAAAATAGCTTTTTTCGATAACGGGCTCGATCTACGAGTCTTCCAAAAAATCAAAATTTTGAAGTTGTACCTAACTAATAAGCGTGTTTGTTTACTTTTTAAAATACATTAGAAAAAAAGGTCTAAGTCATTGAAATTTTATTTCAGGTGTTAATTGTATAATTTTACTTCAACTTGCATCTTTCCTTGATTCTTTTAATATAAATAATTCGAAGATAAAACTATGTGCGAGTGTGCGCATGCACAGTGGGCCCCCACGGCGTCTACAAGTGCTAGAAACTGATCCCACATGGAACATCAGCATTTCGTTTCCTCATATAAAATAACAAAGTAATCCATATTGTATAAGAGCTTTGTGCTTGCTAGTGTCGTGTAACATTCGTAATCAAATGACGAAAGACGATCGCTAAACGTTTAATTATCGATCTGCTGACATCTTAGTGAGCGAGTGACACATTTGCATATTCAGACCCCTCACAATAACTCGTTTCTATGCTTCGCGTATCCACGAGTTAAAAAGCACCTCAATATTACTAAGGAGGCAAAGTTTCAGCTTGTGACATGGAACACAAGAGAAATGGCATTAAATACAAAATCGAATATTTTATATTTAATGCCATTGCTACTATAGTCAACATTATAAGCAAAAACTTCTTACTAATATTGAGTTGCTCTTCCAATTTCTTGTGTTCATTTTGACAAAACGTCTCTTTTTATGTGTGTAGGGTCAGTCATGTGACTATTTGTTGCAAAACGCTTATTCAATATTGATAGTTTTGCAGTCAAGCGTTGACATTTGGAGTCAGAATCCTTAGACATTTTTCAATGGTTGATGTCCACCAAAACTCAACTTTTTGTTTGTGATGAAGGTCTAGTTGGTTGCATATGACTGGGAATCACAGTAAATCTAAAGAAACTAGAAGTATGTTCACAAATGGAAATAAGTGCAGTATTTCTAAGTAGGAAACAAATGTGGCCTGATACTGAGACTATAAAGAAGATGTCTTGAATACACGTCTAATTTTTTTGCACAATGATATGTGATTATTCACACTTATTTAACTTTTGTAATCTGTAGGCCCCTTAAAGCAAATCTCAGCACTGCTCAGTTTGAAAGTCGACACGATGAAATTAAGTTCTCAAGAGAGTAAATCTCTTTCATTTTGTCCTCAAATTGGCAATGCACTGGAAATATGCTGTAAGGGGTCCATCGATGAAGCCCTCAATGTACAATTATGTCATAACAATGCACTAATGAACACCAAATTGAAGTAAAAAATGTTGGAAAATATTGCTTTCTCTATGTGGCTGTATTGTATAACTTACAGATGGGACAGCCCTTGAGCAACACCTCCATGTATACAGGATCACAGCATATTTATCTCCTTCCTCTAATAATTCGATCTACGGATCAAATTAGAACATCAACAGTAAGTATGCATATGATTGTTTTTAAAAGCAAAACTAGGTACTTTTATTAAATTGACACTTTCATCATTTCAAATGTCAAATCTATCCCAAACTTCTGAAGTGTTAGAAAATTGTTTATTAAGAAGCGAAGTAAATAGACGAAAGAAAGATTAAATAACACGATAGTTGATTCGTTCTTCGAGCTCAGGGGAGTTCAGGAAATAACTGTTCTTCGAAATCACCTCTGGCATTTGTATCATCGAGAGAGTTCAAGCTATCGGCCCTATCTAAACAACAACCAGACAGTTTCACAGACAAATTTGCAGTACAATTAACTTAACTAGAGATTATTAATGTGAAAGATAAGCTAGATTTCGACAAGGAATTTCTTAGTCGGAAGTATAAATAAGCTGTCACACCTACCAAGCCCTTGTGTACATCAGCTTCTTCTAAATACTTGCTTATACAGGTTATAAAAGCCTTGCTATCTTCAAAGTTGGTATCAAAATTGGCTGTGTAAGTGACCGAAGCTGGTGGCGCCTCAATTTGTGGCTGTTCATCTGGTAATATGATGGTTTCTAACTGCCGAACATTACAAATAGCCTCCTCTAAGGTAGCCATCTTTGTTTCCCGGCAGGTCTTGCGTGACTGCGGGGTATTTGTAGGGGAGGGAGGGGAGGGGAGGGGAGGATAGTGACTTTGTTTACATTTATCTTACACTAACTATGATTGGTTGATGATTTCCATTTTATCGAAAATATAAGAAAGCTTTTTATTGGGTGATTCTCAGCGGGATTGTTCAAACTGCTGTCTTGCAACTTTATTTTGGAACACCACCAGGATTACCTTCTCATGTACAGAAGCTCCTGAGATGGAATTGGAAAATCCTTTCAAATCAACAGTATCAGACTTAATTAAGTACGATTTTTTAGACCCTCCTTCATGGAGGAATCAGGAAGAAGGTATTCCGTCGGCTCAAGAAATGATTGATCAAATCATCGACTTCAAAACGAGTTGGAGTGCTTTGATAAATGAAGCACAAGCAGATCGCATTGAAGACTTCCAAAAAAGGTTTAGGGAGAAGTATTGTGACATTAATACTGATCCTTTGAAGGAATCAGAACGGGAGAAGAAGCAAATTGAATCAACGAACATAGGGAAGTTACTCGAGTTTTTTGACAACTTCATGGAGGAACAAAGGAGGGACGAAAATCCGCTGGATAGCAATTGTGGGCTTATTGAAAAGTCCATGGTTCAAGAGGCTCACAAAATTGCTGTTCACGGTATGAAGATAAAGAAAGACAAAACACAACCAGGAGAATTCAGCACCCGGCCCAGAAATACAACTTATAAGGGAGAAGAGTATAGGTACCCATGGTACCTAGATATTGACGAAATGACCCAGGCGGTTGATCTGGTTCTGGATCGCTTTAACTCCCTTTTCTTTGATTCCACTCGCATCATTGACGAAAGAGAAAAGCTCAAAGGTATAATTAAAAGCCTAGCCTGGTTTCTTTTTGAAATCCTTGACCTGCATCCATTTGGGAATGGAAATGGTCGACTTTTTAGGTCTTTTTGTTATTATGTGTTGTCGTCCTGTGGTCTCACCATGTTTCCATGTCCCATTTACCATGCTTGTGAGGAAAGGGAAAATAATGATCATTCTTCCTGCCGTAAACCATGTAAAGACAACTATGAACAAGTATTAGTGGATGCAAGAAAATCTAAAACAAGGCATCCTGAGGAATTAGCCACAATGATCCTCGAGTCCTGCTGGAGGACATGGGATGAATTCATGAAAGAGATTTAACTATGTATTCCTGAAAAGTTGGCGTTCAGATGTTGTTGATGGCCTATACCCCTCGAGGGGTGTACCAGGCTTAGAAGGATTCCTAAAAGTGGAACTATATACCTCCCACCCCTCATTAGGAGGCAAAGGAGTCAAATATGGTTCAAATACGGTGGCCCTGAAGTGACATCAACCATGTGCTTTTTTCATTTGACCTTTCGATCTATATTGCCACTTATGTAGAAAGGTAGGTGGACAGTTATGTGGACATTTACATCGACAGTTAGGTAGATAGTTAGGTGACAGTTACGTTGACATTTAGGTGGACAGTTACATCATGTTTCAAAATGAGCTTTATTTTTTTTACCAAGGGCACTCAGCTTTTTTAGGTTGACAGTTGCCAATTAGGATTGCTATCTGCCAGCATTCACCAGGTACACATGGTTTGTACAGCCATAGTTGATAGAGGGGATATTAACCATTTTAAACACAGGTAGCCCAACTGTCCACCTTACTGTTTACATAACTGTTTACATAACTGTCAATGTAACTGTTCGCCTAATTGTTGATGTAACTGTCCACCTAAATGTTGATGTAACTGTGTATGTACTAACTGTTGATGTAACTTTCGACGTAATTGTCCACCTAACTGTCCATCTAACTGTCTCCATAACACTCCACCTAACTGTCTACATAACTGTCTACCTAACTGCCCACCTGTCTATGTAACTGTCCACCTAACTTTCTACCTATACTAACTGTCTACATAAGTGGAAATATAGAATGAAAGGTCAAATAAAGAAAGCAGATGGTTGATGTCACTTCAGGGCCACCATATTAAAATGCACCATTATAAAAGTGCTTTTGATCCATATTTTGATTAAGTGTAGCATTGATTTCGGAATCAAAAAGGACATTAATGTAATATACTTGATCTTCCTAAATCCTAAATTTATTTTCAATGTTTCATGTCATATTCTAGGCCCCTCAAAGGGACATAAGGATAGAATATTTGCTTTTAACAATGTAATGTTTAAATTCTTTCTTAAATTCATGTACGTAAAGCACCAGAGAGCTTCCTGAAATGGTGCTATAATAGAGTCAGCACTAATATGAATTTGTTTTTATAATAATAATTATTATTATCAATAGAAAATGATGTATTTCCTCGTATAAACTATTAAACATGTATGACATTTTTTTTGAAGCATTATTTGTCAGGCCCCAGGCTGATCTCTGCTAACAAACAATGCTAAGAGCCTTAACAAGCAGTCCTTCAGAAAAGGGACCTTATGACTTTCATGTTTTAAGTTTTTAGCAATTTTCTGAGTTGTTTCACAATTTATAAAGTGATCTGACAACATTAAAAACATTATGTGTTAGCCGGAAATTAACCATCAAAAAGGCTTTGACATTGACTTTGATCACTGAACCAAAATAACTTATGACGTCGTATTAATTGCTTCGCGCAATGTCTCACGGGATGGAATTCCTAAGTCGCGTCGTAGCTTTGTTCCGAACCCGAATCTGGTCGCTCAAAAATGGCGCTGAAAAAGCAGGTATTTAGATCAACTGTAGCAGATCTTATTGATTTTGAAGCAGGAGAAAACCCACCATGGAGAAAGAACACCACCCAAGCTCCTTCCACGCGAAAAATGATAAAAGAAATCGTCCAAATACGGCAGAGATGGGAGTCGAGAAGAGACACTGAGACTTGTGACGACATCAAACGACGGTTGGAGGCAAAATTCTTTTATCACTGCAATGTCGAGGAAGAACACGGGTTACAATCTGTAGATGAAATAGAAAAGTTTCTGGGAAGACCTGAAGGAGTTTTGTCTAAAGGTAATCAGTCATTATCGTTCGAGGAACAAGAAACTGTTAATCTTAGAGATGCTTATTTGTATTTGCAAAGCGAAGCGGAAGACATTGAATATCGTGGTTTGCTAGAGGAGTCGATGCTTAGACAAGTAAATAAGATTATTCTGAGAAATATTCGAAGGAAGGAATGCTATACTAAAGCAGGGTCTTACAGTAATAATCCTCGAGTAACTCTATTCCGAGGAGAAACGTATCATTACCAACAACCAGACGACATGCAAGAAGCAGTTTGTTTACTGTTGGACAGATTTAACTCTCTTTTCACGGACTCTATGAGTAAAACAGACGAAGTTGAAAAACTGCAGGGCATTTTTAAGAGTGTTGCTTGGCTAGTATTCGAACTTTTAGACTTACATCCATTTTCTGATGGAAATGGAAGACTGTGTAGGCTACTTTGTAGCTACGTTCTCTCTACTTGTACCCCTTTTCCATCCCCCATCTACAACATGTACAGCGATTCAAGCAAAAATGATTTCGAGAATGCCCTCGTGGACGCTAGAAAGTCTGAAACGAGACATCCTTGTGAACTAACGACCATGATCATTGAAAGTAACTGGGAAAGTTGGAAGAACTTGGAGAAATACTGTTTTGGCTCTTCCAAATCATGCGATCAAGCTACTCATACCTCAAGTGAAGATTCCCGAGTCACGAGTTTGGATAACTCGCATTCTCGCCCAAGCATTTTCATTGCAAGTTGTGCATGAATCTTGCAGGCATCTATGCCAAACATTCTGCTATGCGACTGAGTTGTATTACTACCATTATCGCTTACCTCAAATTTTTGTGCTTAAATAGAGCTGACGTCGACATTTTACCACAAAAAAATGATTTTTTCCATTTTCCTCGCTAAAATACCTACTCTATTTTAATATATCTTTTGCCACTAAACATGAAAACAAAGAAACCAATTTTACACCATATACCAGCTTTCCACATTTCCCTGCAATACATTTGGCCAGTAAAATTGCAAGCAATTTGTGATTGCAGCAGCAAATCTCACTACAGAGAAGTCAAAAAACTTTGACTAAGTGACAATGGTCCAGCATGCAGCACAGTAAAGCCAATCCATTTTGGATGTGTTTTTTTTCAGTTATGAAAAAATTAAAGTTTAAAATTGAAATAAAGGATACCAAACTTCTTAATTTGTTGAACAAAATTAAGAATTTTGGTTGCATTTAGTGAGTCATCATGATTTGTGTATGTGTATTTTTATTTTCCAATTTTAGACCAAATATTATTTCGTTTGTTTATCTGCAGTACAAGAGAGGACACAATAGTGGGGATGTAACTTGAACAGTCGTACTCCTAAAACATAGAAAATATAGTGTAGGTCTATTTCCTTTAGCTCCAGAATAGTTGAATAATATCCAAATTTATCATTAAGCTTTCATCTTGTTTGTTTGGTTTTCGTTGAATGACAAAACTGGACATTGTTTTCTTTGGTATTGATTTAACTTAACCTGAAGAAAATTTTGTTTCACAAATTCAATGCAAAATCATTGTGAACAATAATTTATTTATCATTATCTGCCCTCAAAACCTGAATCTTAACATTGTGGCTCACCACTGGTCATGGATTTTGTGTTAAAACCTGAGTGGGTTATAGTTGTTTGTTTGTTCTCTCTTGTACTTGGAAGGTTTTTCTCTGCAAATTCTGGAAATCAGGAGGAGAATCTGTTCCAGGGTACAATTGTATAACAAATAAGATTTAAATTTCCCTTAACCAATGGAGGAACTCTACAGTTCTGTGTGGTTGGTTATGACATCCCCCACCCATGGAAATTTTGGGGTCAGGTATAACATCCCTTGAAATCTTTGTGTATGATAAACTGATAAATCCAAGTTGTAAATCCTGAGGTTTTTTCTGTAATAGCCAGTGTTAAGGTTGAAAAACCTGTGATATAGGACATCTAATTGTCCTTTTCTGAAAATGAAATGGAAATTTAACAGCTGAGGAGCAAACCACTTATGGCAGTTATACCCAGTTATTCAGCCTTGGGATTGGTTGAGCCAGCTTACAGAGTAATATAATTCGATGCCTCGAGCAAGAGTCAAAAATGCATTGTGTTACAGACAAAGCTGTGTAGGAAACTGATTCAAAACCCCAGCCTTTAAAATCTAATTAACTAGTGTCCATATCTATACATGATCTGGGAATGACTCTGGTCAGTCTTAGTCTTTTGAGTGGATGACCAGACCAATTCCCTTTCTTGGGTGGGAGGGGATTGAGTGATGTCCACATACCAGTGTAGCATTCCTCAATGTCAAAGTCCTCAGGATACCCCCTCAGGCTCAACACAAACACGAACTGGGGCTTAATACTGATTGTTCATGAATAGAATAGGTTGGTCTGTGTTTTTAAAATTGTTTATTCTTCAACAGGTATTCCTAACATTGGTGCAGATTAGTTGGCAATCCCAATCTATTTATCATCTATCACCATTATTTTACCATCTTGAACCAGAGGTATATACATAAAGTATATACATAAAGTAACAAAAGTGGGGAGGGATGTCTGGAGAGATTTGAATGTCAACTGTGAGCTGTTCATGAGCAGATACCAGAATTTTTAGGGTGTGTGTGTGGTGGGGGGGGGGGGGGGGGGGGTGGGGGGATGGTTGCTGGCAGACATACACTACTGTTTTTTGTTTTTCACATCATTTTTCCTGCAAGAGCATGCAAAGGATGAGCACTTAACCACATTGAGGGTTAGAAACTTGAAGGAATGCATAGCTTACTTTAGGATGGGGTGTAAATGTAACTAGCCACACCCATTGCCATTCACAGCACCTTTACAGATCCACACCTTACGTACATTAGAGTCCAAAGAGACTTCCAAGATAAGGCTGATATGGAGATTATTTGACTACTTTCTCTCCAGAAGTCCCCCAACATTATTCATAAAGCTTATCATGTGATGTTTGATACCATTAGAACAATGAGGAGGCTGGTACTAGTTCCCTAAATGATACTCGACAAGGGAGATTGGCACTAGCCCAAAGATGATGCTTCTATACTACAGTTACCAAGGTAACAAGTGAAGGTATGATCATGTGACTACAGCTAAACAAAAGCCAATCAAATCTTAGTGCCTGTGACGTCATTGGATTTAGTAATAGCATTAAGGACGTTCATGGCCATTGCTCATGCGCATCCTTTCTGCGCATGTGATGAGGTCATTCAAATGTTTTGTGAGCAAAATATCAAGTTTTTTGCTTCTTGAAACTCTCATAGGTCTGAGAAACAAAGTAGATGACGACGTTTTTTGAAATTACATTATGCAACCGAACTTCAAAGGAAAAATATAAAAACTGACGTTGAGGTTAAAACGAAACCACATATTTTGTGAATAATTTGAATAAAATTTTTCACATAATATAAAGTGAAGACAACAAGTCCACACTTGTAGTAAACACAAGAGCACTTCATGTTCCTAATTTTCAAAATAAAGTTTAAATTATGTAAGCTGAATCATTAGGTCATTTTCTAAAGTTCTGCCAGGAAAATGAGGACGTTCAATTTATTCTTTTAGAATGAAATGTGGCTTTTTTGAAAGCTTTCCGTTTTTGGATGCCCGTGCGTTTTTACCGCAAAAAGATGGAACTTCCACTGCAAACTGATGGCCAAAGGAAGTCGGTGGCCTCCATTTTTTGTTAACTTATTTTACTTCTAGTACTTTCAAAGTACACTTTCACTATACTTCACCATATCTCAGCCAACTTTTTAAAAAATCTGACGATGGGATCTTTCGCGAATGAACACCTGTATGTACTCTGGCTCCTTGAGGTGGTTTGACGACTAAAGTTGTTTGCTTTAAATGCTCTATTTGTTGTCCTTCTGTGAGTACTTTTAACGAAACGGTGCCTGCACACGGACGACATGATAACGACATAATTATAAAACTAATATTACTCAAAATACGGAAAAAAAGTAGGTAACTTTTCGTGAATGTATACCTATTAAAGTAAATGTTTTATTTACCAGTATATAAGAGCAATTAACAGAACAAAAACCGATATAAAAAATGGGGGAAAGCATTGCCACATAAAACACTCTCTTTTTCCCCGTCAGTACCGTTTATTCAAGGTTGCGTGCGCATCCAACTTGACGGGCCACAAAACTGAAAAATGCAAATTCAAATTCAGTAAAAGCCAGTTTTATATTTAAAGAGGAGAATGATACATCTTATGAATTCTTATCGGAAAAATGCGCACGCAACCTTGAGAAATTGGTCTATTGAGGCGCAATTTTCTGTCTATTCTGACCACGTTTTGTTGACGAAATGCAACCGAATGCACCCGGCAACTGTCGCGGAATCGGTGCAGGTCGTATGCGAGTAGAGTTTTTGGTTGGTTTTCTCCTGTGATTCGAACGCATTTCTCCAAGTTATTCGGGTTTTTTTTTCCTTCGCGGATTAATTTGACTTCTAATTTCGAATTCGATCTGGCGTCGAGTACTTTAAGGTTTATCCTTTCTCTCTTTCATTACATTTTTTTTCTTTCCTTTCTTCATTGATTCTCTCCCTTCCTTCTCTCTCTCTTTCTCTCTCTAATTCTTTTTTCCCTGCCCGCTAAACCAAAATGTTTAAGTCATATTTGGTGACTTTGGTTTTCTCACTAGGCGCCGTGCCACTAATCACTGGAGTCAGTCAGGATACCTAGATGAAAGGGAGGTACGCCAGGATGTGACTCTGTAGGATAGGATTGCTGCTGTGCAAATAATACATGTTTTATCCATTTACTACTTCAAACAGACTAATTAAACATCCTTGCCTCACTCTGTTCACTCTTAATCAAGCAAATAGTGCAGTACATTAAAAAAATCTCACACCCTTGGAAAATCGTAACCTTGAACTCCCTATAAATTTCTTATGATGTTTTCTTTTTGTAGCCACTAGGTGGACAGTTACATCATGTTTCAAAATGAGCTTTATTTTTTTTACCAAGGGCACTCAGATTTTTTAGGTTGACAGTTGCCAATTAGGGTTGCTATCTGCCAGCATTCACCAGGTACACATGGTTTGTACAGCCATAGTTGATAGAGGGGATATTAACCATTTTAAACACAGGTAGCCCAACTGTCCACCTTACTGTTTACATAACTGTTTACATAACTGTCAATGTAACTGTTCACCTAATTGTTGACGTAATTGTCCACCTAAATGTTGATTGTAACTGTGTATGTACTAACTGTTGATGTAACTTTCGACGTAATTGTCCACCTAACTGTCCATCTAACTGTCTCATAACACTCCACCTAACTGTCTACATAACTGTCTACCTAACTGCCCACCTGTCTATGTAACTGTCCACCTAACTTTCTACCTATACAACCTGTCTACATAAGTGGAAATATAGAATGAAAGGTCAAATAAAGAAAGCAGATGGTTGATGTCACTTCAGGGCCACCATATTAAATGCACCATTATGAAAGTGCTTTTGATCCATATTTTGATTAAGTGTAGCATTGATTTCGGAATCAAAAAGGACATTAATGTAATATACTTGATCTTCCTAAATCCTAAATTTATTTTCAATGTTTCATGTCGTATTCTAGGCCCTCAAAGGGACATTTTTAGATTTGTAATTTATATGTATATTTTTATTGACAAAGGATAGAATATTTGCTTTTAACAATGTAATGTTTAAATTCTTTCTTAAATTCATGTACGTAAAGCACTAGAGAGCTTCCTGAAATGGTGCTATAATAGAGTCAGCACTAATATGAATTTGTTTTATTAATTATTATTATTATTATCAATAGAAAATGATGTATTTCCTCGTATAAACTATTAAACATGTATGACATTTTTTTTGAAGCATTATTTGTCAGGCCCCAGGCTGATCTCTGCTAACAAACAATGCTAAGAGCCTTAACAAGCAGTCCTTCAGAAAGGGACCTTATGACTTTCATGTTTTAAGTTTTTAGCAATTTTCTGAGTTGTTTCACAATTTATAAAGTGATCTGACAACATTGAAAACATTGTGTTAGCCAGAAATTAAGCATCAAAGGCTTTGACATTGACTTTGATCACTGAACCACAGGTAGCTGAAGCTTGGTTTCTGTGGTGTCATGTTATAAGGAAATGTATGGGGGTTCTTCAAAAATTTCAATAAAATCATTAAAATGTGAAACACCAAGTTTGATGGAGCCGTGTATTTCCTTCATGTATTAGAGTGGTTAGCCTGTGCTTTATTTCACATTTTAATGATTTTATTGAAATTTTTGAAGAACCCCCATACATTTCCTTATAACATGACACCACAGAAACCAAGCTTCAGCTACCTGTGGTTCAGTGATCAAAGTCATGTCAAAGCCTTTTGATGGTTAATTTCTGGCTAACACAATGTTTTCAATGTTGTCAGATCACTTTATAAATTGTGAAACAACTCAGAAAATTGCTAAAAACTTAAAACATGAAAGTCATAAGGTCCCTTTTCTGAAGGACTGCTTGTTAAGGCTCTTAGCATTGTTTGTTAGCAGAGATCAGCCTGGGGCCTGACAAATAATGCTTCAAAAAAATGTCATACATGTTTAATAGTTTATACGAGGAAATACATCATTTTCTATTGATAATAATAATAATAATTATAAAAACAAATTCATATTAGTGCTGACTCTATTATAGCACCATTTCAGGAAGCTCTCTAGTGCTTACGTACATGACATTTAAGAAAGAATTTAAACATTAC
Source organism: Actinia tenebrosa (assembly GCF_029948245.1). Lineage (NCBI taxonomy): Eukaryota > Metazoa > Cnidaria > Anthozoa > Actiniaria > Actiniidae > Actinia > Actinia tenebrosa. The sequence goes on from NW_028292584.1 coordinate 9,514,029, forward strand.
ATTGTTAAAAGCAAATATTCTATCCTTGTCAATAAAAATATACATATAAATTACAAATCTAAAAATGTCCCTTTGACGGGCCTAGAATACGACATGAAACATTGAAAATAAATTTAGGATTTAGGAAGATCAAGTATATTACATTAATGTCCTTTTTGATTCCGAAATCAATGCTACACTTAATCAAAATATTGGATCAAAAGCACTTTCATAATGGTGCAATTTTAATATGGTGGCCCTGAAGTGACATCAACCATCTGCTTTCTTTATTTGACCTTTCATTCTATATTTCCACTTATGTAGACAGGTTGTATAGGTAGAAAGTTAGGTGGACAGTTACATAGACAGGTGGGCAGTTAGGTAGACAGTTTATTGTAGACAGTTAGGTGGAGTGTTATGAGACAGTTAGATGGACAGTTAGGTGGACAATTACGTCGAAAGTTACATCAACAGTTAGTACATACACAGTTACATCACATTTAGGTGGGACAATTACGTCAACAATTAGGTGAACAGTTACATTGACAGTTATGTAAACAGTTATGTAAACAGTAAGGTGGACAGTTGGCTACCTGTGTTTAAAATGGTTAATATCCCCTCTATCAACTATGGCTGTACAAACCATGTTGTACCTGGTGAATGCTGGCAGATAGCAACCCTAATTGGCAACTGTCAACCTAAAAAAATCTGAGTGCCCTTGGTAAAAAAATAAAGCTCATTTTTAAACTGATGTTAACTGTCACCTAGTGGCTACAAAAAGAAAACATCATAAGAAATTTATAGGGAGTTCACGTTTACGATTTTCCAAGGGGTGTGTGAGATTTTTTTAATGTACTGCACGTATTTGCTTGATTAAGAGTGAACAGAGTGAGGCAAGGATGTTTAATTGTCTGTTTGAAGTAGTAAATGGATAAAACATGTATTATTTGCCAACAGCAGCAATCCTATCCTACAGAGTCCACATCCTGGCGTACCTCCCTTTCGAGGTATCCTGACTGACTCCAGTGATTAGTGGCACGGCGCCTAGTGAGAAAACCAAAGTCCACCAATATGACTTACACATTTTGGTTTGGCGGGCCGGAAACCAGAATTAGAGAGAGAAAGAGACGATAGAAGGCAAGGTCGATAATCAATTACGAAAGGAAAAAAAAACTGTCCATGAGAGAGAAAGGATCACCCTTAAACGTACTCGACGCAGATCGAATTCGAAATAGAAGTCAAATTAATCCGCGAGGCAAAAAAACCGAATAACTTGGGAAATGCGTTCGAATCACAGGAGAAACCAACCAAAACTCTACTGCATACGACCTGCACCGATTCCGCGACAGTTGCCGGGTGGTCATTCGGTTGCATTTCGTCACAACTGGTCAGAATAGACAGAAAATTGCGCCTCATAGACCAATTTCTCAAGGTTGCGTGCGCCATTTTTCCGATAAGAATGCATAATATGTATCATTCTTCCTCTTTAAATATAAAACTGGCTTTTACTGATTTAATTTGCTTTTCAGTTTTGTTGTCCCGTCCAGTTGGATCGCAGCGCAACCAAGGGGCGGAGGACGCGGCCGGAGACAAAAAGATTATAGTTCCTCACCTTTCCTTCCTTTGCCCACACGCGCAGTTTTTTATTTCTTCCACTTCTTTCCCCCCCCTTTTTTCTATCTTTTTTTTTCATTTTTTAATTGCTCTTAATATTACTGGAAATAAACCTTTACTTTTAATAGTTCTACATTCACAGGAACCAGTTCACCTGCCCTTTTGTTTCCGGTTATTTTGCGTCCTCTTCGTTTTTCTCCTATCTGTCGTTCTCATCCTCGCGTCCGTGTGCAGGCACCGTTCGTTAACAGACGACAGAAGACAACAAATAGAGCATTTACAGCAACATTTAGTCGCAAACCACCTCAAGGCCAATTACATCCAGGTGTTCATTCGCGAAAGATCCCCATCGTCAGATTTTTAAAATTGGCTGAGATATGGTGAAGTATAGTGTAAAGTGTACTTTGAATACTAGAAGTAAATCAGTAACCAAAAAATGGAGGCCACCGACTTCCTTGGCATCAGTTTGCCGTGAAGTTCCATCTTTTTGCGGTAAAAACGCACGGGCATCCAAAACGAAGCTTTCACAAAAAGCCACATTTCATTCTAAAAGAATAAATTGAACGTCCTCATTTTCCTGGCCAGAACTTATAAAATGACCTAATAATTCAGCTTACATAATTTAAACTTTATTTTAAAATTATGAACATGAAAATGCTCTTGGTGTTTACTACAAGTGTGGACTGTGGTCTTCACTTATATTATGTGAAAAATTTTTATTCAAATTATTCACAAAATATGTGGTTTCGTTTAACCTTCAACGTCAGTTTTTTATATTTTTCCTTTGAGTTCCGGTTGCATAATGTAATTTTCAAAAAACGTCGTCATCTACTTTGTTTTCTCAGACCTATGAGCGTTCCAGAAGCAAAAAACTTGATATTTTGTCTCACAAAACATTTGAATGACCTCATCACATGCGCAGAAAGGATGCGCAATGATGCAATGGCCATGAACGTCCTTAATGCTATTACTAAATCCAAGACGTCACGGCACTAGATTTTATTGGCTTTTGTTTAGCTGTAGTCACATGATCATACTTCACTTGTTACCTTGGTAACTGTATATAGAGCATCATCTTTGGGCTATGTCCATCTCCCTTGTCGAGTATCATTTAGGGAACTAGTACCAGCCTCCTCATGTTCTAATGGTATCAAACATCACATGATACGCTTTATGATAATGTTGTGGGACTTCTGGAGAGAAAGTTAGTCAAATAATCTCCATATCAGCCTTTCTTGGAAGTCTCTTTGGACTACTCTAATGGACGTAAGGTGTGGCGTCTGTAAAGGTGCTTTGAATGGCAATGGTGTGGCTAGTTTACATTTGTACACCTACACACCCCATCCTCA